>NC_053023.1:89207683-89507683 GCF_003073215.2 Triticum urartu | reverse complement strand
GTTTGATTAGTACATGGATTATCAATAATAGGCTAATTACCCTACTTATTGGGGGTTTCTATTGCAAACGGTTGCTCAGACAGCACTGTGGGCGATGACTCAAACAACCCGCACAGTTTCTAGAAAGTAGGTGTGTTCGATCAACTAACAATCACACACGGCTTCCGGCAGTGAACTGTTTGCGTTAGGCCACCTTGAACAAACGTTTCCACACAAATAACTATGTAGAATGTACACATACCTGTGGAAATGATTTTCTGGGATTCACCGTGTGGGATGTACATACCTATGGAAATGATTTCTGGGATTCACCTTGTGGGATGTACATACATATGGAAATGATTTATGGGATTCACCGTGTGGGATGTACATACCTACGGAAATGATTGGGTTTCGATGCCTCGCTGATCGCACACGGCCCTAGCCTGGGTCCCAGGAGGGCCTATCCCTGATGATTTCTGGGTCGTGTGGGAAGGACCCCTTATCGCCCACACTCACTTGGCGACGGTTCCAAGTGCCATCGTGGAAAGGGGTTAAAAACCATTTGTTTAGCACGTCGATGTACCAGTGAGTCCCGAATACCGGAGGAACACTTTGTGTGCTATCAAATGTCACAATGTAAATGGGTGATTATAAATATGCTCTACAGGTGTCTCCGAAGGTATTTGTTGGGTTGGCATATATCAAGATTAGGATTTGTCACTCCGTGTTTCGGAGAGGTATCTCTGGGCCCTCTCGGTAATGCTCATCACAATAAGCCTTGCAAGCAATGTGACTAATGAGTTAGTTGCGGGATGAAGTATTACGGACGAGTAAAGAGACTTGCCGGTAACGAGATTGAACTAGGTATGATGATACCGACGATCGAATCTCGGGCAAGTAACATACCGATGACAAAGGAACAACGTATGTTGTTATGCAGTTTCACCAATAAAGATCTTTGTAGAATATGTAGGCGCCAATATGAGCATCCAGGTTCCTCTATTAGTTATTGACTTGAGATGTGTCTTGGTCATGTCTACATAGTTCTCGAACCCGTAGGGTCCGCACGCTTAATGTTCGATGATGATTTGTATTATGAGTTATGTGATTTGATGAACTGAACTTTGTTCGGAGTCCCGGATGAGATCACGAACATGACGAGGAGTCTCAAAATGGCCGAGACATAATGATTGATATATTGGAAGGCTATATTCAGACATCGGAATGGCTTCGGAGAAGTTCGAGTATTTTCCGGAGTACCGGAACCCCTCGGGAGAAGTTATGGGCCTTATGGGACATAAGAGGGAAGCACACCAGCCCACAAGGGGCTGGTGCGCCCCCTCCCCCCCCTTGGGCAGGAGGCAGATTAGGACTGGGAGAAGGGGGCTGTCCCCCCTTTCCTTCTCCTTCTCCCTCCCCTCTTTCCTACTCCGTGTGGGAGGTGGAATCCTACTAGGACTAGGGAGTCCTAGTAGGACTCCACACCTTGGCGTGCCCCCTAGGGCCGACTTCCTCTCCCTCTCCCTCCTTTATATACGGGGGCAAGGGGGCACCCTAGAACACACAAGTTGATCTTTTAGCCGTGTGCGGTGCCCCCCTCCACAGTTACACACCTCGGTCATATCATCGTAGTGCTTAGGCGAAGCCTTGTGCCGATAACTTCATCATCACCGTCGCCACGCCGTTGTGCTGACGAAACTCTCCCTCAGCCATAACTGGATCAAGAGTACGAGGTATGTCATCGAGCTGAACATGTGCTGAACGCGGAGGCGCCGTACGTTCGGTACTTGGATCGGTTGGATCGCGAAGAAGTTCGACTACATCAACTGCGTTACTATACGCTTCCGCTTTCGGTGTATGAGGGTACGTGGACACACTCTCCCCTCTCGTTGCTATGCATATCCTAGATAGATCTTGCGTGATCGCAGGATTTTTTTTCTGAAATTACTGCTTTCCCCAATAGTGGCATCCGAGCCAGGTCTATGCATAGATGTTATATGCACGAGTAGAACACAAAGAGTTGTGGGCGATAATAGTCATACTGCTTACCAGCATGTCATACATTGATTTGGCGGTATTGTTGGATGAAGCGGCCCAGACCGACATTACATGACCGCGTTCATGAGACTGGTTCTACCGACATGCTTCGCACACAGGTGGCTAGTGGGTGTCTGTTTCTCCAACTTTAGTTGAATTGAGTTTGACTACGCCCGGTCCTTGTTGAAGGTTAAAACAGCACACTTGAGGAAAAATCATTGTGGTTTTGATGCGTATGTAAGAACGGTTCTTGCTAAGCCCGTAGCAGCCACGTAAAACTTGCAACAACAAAGTAGAGGATGTCTAACTTATTTTTGCAGGGCTTGCTGTGATGTGATATGGTCAACACGTGATGATATATAAATTATTGTATGAGATGAACATGTTTTGTAAAAGTTATTGGCAACTCGCAGGATCCTTATGGTTGTCTCTTTAATGTATGAAATGCAATTGCCATGTAATTGCTTTACTTTATCACTAAGCGGTAGCGATAGTCATAGAAGCAATAGTTGGCGAGACGACAACGATGCTTCGATGGAGACCAAGGTGTTAAGCCGGTAACGATGGTGATCATGACGGTGCTTTGGAGATGGAGATCAAAGGCACAAGATTATGATGGCCATATCATATCACTTATATTGATTGCATGTGATGTTTATCCTTTATGCATCTTATTTTGCTTAGTACGGCGGTAGCATTATAAAATGATCCCTCACTAAATTTCAAAGTATAAGTGTTCTCCCTGAGTATTCTTTATTGCTACAGTTCGTCGTGCCGACACACCACGTGATGATCGGGTGTGATAAGCTCTACGTTCACATACAACGTGTGCAAGCCAGTTTTGCACACGCAGAATACTCGGGTTAAACTTGACGAGCCTAGCATATGCAGATATGGCCTCGTAACACTGAGACCGAAAGGTCGAGCGTGAATCATATAGTAGATATGATCAACATAGTGATGTTCACCATTGAAAACTACTCCATCTCACGTGATGATCGGACATGGTTTAGTTGATATGGATCACGTGATCACTTAGATGACTAGAGGGATGTCTATCTAAGTGGGAGTTCTTATGTAATAAGATTAATTGAACTTTAATTTATCATGAACTTAGTACCTCATAGTATTTTGCATGTCTATGCTGTTGTAGATCAATAGCTCACGTTATAGCTCCCTGTTTATTTTTGATATGGTCCTAGAGAAAAATAAGTTGAAAGTTGATAGTAGCAATGATGCGGAGTTGGTCCATGATCTGAGGATTATCCTCATTGCTGCACAGAAGAATTATGTCCTTGATGCACCGCTAGGTGACAGACCGATTGCAGGAGAAAATGCAGACGTTATGAACATTCGGCAAGCTCGATATGATGACTACTTGATAATTTAGTGCACCATGCTTTACGGCTTAGAACCAGGACTTCAAAAATGTTTTGAATGCCAGAGAGAATATAAGAGGTTCCAAGAGTTGAAATTGGTATTTCATACTCATGCCCGTGTCAAGAGGTATGAGACCTCTAACAATACTTTGCCTACGAGATGGAGGAGAATAGCTCAACTAGTGAGCATGTGCTTAGATTGTCTGGGTACTACAATTGCTTGAATCAAGTGGGAGTTAATCTTCAAGATAAGATAGTAATTGACAAAGTTCTCTAGTCACTATCACCAAGTTACTAGAACTTCGTTATGAACTATAATATGCAACGGATGACGAAAGTAATTCTCGAGCTCTTCGCGATGCTGAAATCGATGAAGGTAGAAATCAAGAAAGAGCATCAATTGTTGATGGTTAACAAGACCACTAGTTTCAAGAAAAAAGGGCAAAGGGATATAAAGGGAACTTCAAGAAGAATGGCAAGTAAGTTGCCACTCCTGTGAAGAAGCCCAAAGCTGGACCTAAGCTTGAAACTGAGTGCTTCTACTACAAAGGGAATAATCACTGGAAGCGGAACTACCCCAAATACTTGACGGATAAGAAGGATGGCAAAGTGAACAAAGGTATATTTGATATACATGTTATTGATGTGTACTTTACTAGTGTTTATAACAACCCCTCGGTATTTGATACTGGTTTAGTTGCTAAGTGTAGTAACTTGAAACGATAGTTGCAAAGTAAACAGAGACTAGTTCAGGGTGAAGTGAAGATGTGTGTTGGAAGTGATTCCAAGGTTGATAAGATCACCATCGCACACTCCCTTTACCTTCGGGATTAGTGCTGAACCTAAAATAAAAGTTATTTGGTGTTTGCGTTAAGCATGAATATGATTGGATCATGTTTATTGCAATACGGTTATTTATTTAAGTGAAAGAATAATTGTTGTTCTGTTTACATGAATAAAACCTTCTATGGTCATACACTCAATATAAATGGTTTATTGAATCTTGATCATGGTGATACACATATTCATAATATTGATGCCAGAAGATACAAAGTTGAGAATGATAGTGCAACATATTTGTGGCACTGCCGTTTAGGTCATATTGGTGTAAAGCGCATGAAGAAACTCCATGCTGATGGGCTTTTGGAATCACTTAATACTTGCGAACCATGCCTCATGGGCAAGATGACTAAGACTCCGTTCTCCGAAAAAATGGAGCGAGCAACTGACTTATTGAAAATAATACATACTGATGTATGCGGTCCGATGAATGTTGAGGCTCGTAGCTGGTATCGTTATTTTCTGACTTTCACAGATGATTTGAGCAGATATAGGTATATCTACTTCATGAAACATATGTCTGAAACATTTGGAAAGTTCAACGAATTTCAGAGTGAAGTGGAAAATCATCGTAACAAGAAAAGAAAGTTTCTATGATCTGATCATGGAGGTGAATATTTGAGTTATGAGTTTGGCCTTCATTTTGAAACAATGTGGAATAGTTTCACAAACTCATGCCACCTAGAACACCACAGCGTAATGGTGTGTCCGAATGTCGTAACCATACTTTATTAGATATGGTGCGATCTATGATGTCTCTTACCGATTTACCACTATCATTTTGGGGTTATGCATTAGAGACAGCTGCATTCACTTTAAATAGGGCACCATCTAAATCCATTGAGACGACACCGTATGAACTATGGTTTGGCAAGAAACCCAAGTTGTCGTTTCTTAAAGTTTGGGGCTGCGATGCTTATGTTAAAAAGCTTCAACTTGATAAGCTCGAACCCAAATCGGAGAATTGCGTCTTCATAGGATACCCAAAAAGAAACTGTTGGGTACACCTTCTATCAGAGATCCGAAGGCAAGATCTTTGTTGCTAAGAATGGATCCTTTCTAGAGAAAGAGTTTCTCTCGAAAGAAGTGAGTGGGATGAAAGTAGAACTTGATGAGGTAGTTGTACCTTCTCTCGAATTGGAAAATGGTTCATCACAGAAATCAGTTCAAGTGAAGCCTACACCAATTATTGAGGAAGTTAATGATGATGATCATGAAACTTCAGATCAAGTTACTACTGGATCTCATAGGTCGAACAGAGCACATTCTGCACCAGAGTGGTATGGTAATCCTGTTCTGGAAGTCATGTTACTGGAGCATGATGACCCTACGAACTATGAAGAAGCTAGATGAACCCAAATAACGATAAATGGCTTAAGGCCATGAAATCTGAGATAGGATCCATGTATGAGAACAAAGTGTGGACTTTGGTGGACTTGCCTGATAGTTGGGAAGCCATTGAGAATAAATGGATCTTCAAGAAGAAGACAAACGTTGATGGTAATGTCACCATCTACAAAGCTCGACTTGTCTCGAAAGGTTTTCGACAAGTTCAAGGGGTTGACTACGATGAGACCTTCTCACCCGTAGTGATGTTTAAGTCAGTCCAAATCATGTTGACAATTGCCGCATTCTATAATTATGAAATTTGGCAAATGGATGTCAAAACCGCATTCCTTAATGGATTTCTTAAAGAAGAGTTGTATATGATGCAACCAGAAGGTCTTGTCGACCCTAAAGGTGCTAACAAAGTGTGCAAGCTCCAGCGATCCATCTATGGACTGGTGCAAGCATCTCGGAGTTGGAATATACGATTTGATGAGGTGATCAAAGCATATGGTTTTATACAGACTTATGGAGAAGCCTGTATTTACAAGAAAGTGAGTGGGAGCTCTGTAACATTTCTAATATTATATGTGGATGACATATCGTTGGTCGGAGATGATATAGAATTTCTGGAAAGCATAAAAGGATACTTGAATAAGAATTTTTCAATGAAAGACCTCGATGAAGCTACTTATATATTGGGCATCAAGATCTATAGGTATAGATCGAGACGCTTGATAAAGTTTTGAAGAAGTTCAAAATGGATCAGTCAAAGAAAGGGTTCTTGCATGTGTTACAAGGTGTGAAGTTGAGTGAGACTCAAAGCCCGACCACTGCAGAAGATAGAGAGAAAATGAAAGTCATTCCCAATGCCTCAACCATAGGTATGTATGCTATTCTATGTACCAGACCTGATGTGTGCCTTGCAATAAGTTTGGCAGGGATGTACCAAAGTAATCCAGGAGTGGATCACTGGTCAACGGTCAATAATATCCTGAAGTACCTAAACATGACAAAGGATAAGTTTCTCGTTTATGGAGGTGACGAAGAGCTCGCCGTAAATGGTGACGTCGATGCTCGCTTCAACACTAATCCGAATGACTCTGATGGCAGCTGGAACTACGTTGGTATTTCCCCAGAGAGGGAGGGATGATGTAGCACAGCGACGGTAGAGTATTTCCCTCAGATATGAAACCAAGGTATCAAACCAGTAGGAGAACCAAGCAACACAACGTAAACAACCCCTGCACACAAATAACAACACCTCGCAACCCGACGTGTCAAAGGGGTTGTCAATCCCTTTCGGGGTACGACGCCAGAAATTGCGTGTTGACGGGAGAAGGTTGTAATAGATTGAAATAAATAGATCGCAAATAAAATAAAGTGCAACAAAATATTTTTGTATTTTTGGTTTAATAGATCTGAAAATAAAAGCAAGGAAAAAGTAGATCGCAAAGGCAAATATATGAGAAATAAGACCCGGGGCCGTAGGTTTCACCAGTGGCTTCTCTCAAGAAAAATAGCAAACGGTGGGTAAACAAATTACTGTTGGGCAATTGATAGAACTTTAAATAATTATGACGTTATCCAGGCAATGATCATTACATAGGCATCACGTCCAAGATTAGTAGACCGACTCCTGCCTGCATCTACTACTATTAATCCACACATCGACCCCTATCCAACATGCATCTAGTGTATTAAGTTCATGGAAAAATGGAGTAATGCAATAAGAATGATGACATGATGTAGACAAGATCCATTTATCTATATGGCAGTAGATATAGATGTCATCCTTTTATCCTTAGTAGCAACGATACATACGTGTCGGTTCCCTTTCTCTCACTGGGATCAAGCACCGTAAGATCGAACCCACTACCGGGCACCTCTTTCCATTGCAAGATAAATAGATCGAGTTGGCCAAACAAAACCCAAATATCGGAGAAGAAATACGAGGCTATAAGAGATCATGCATAAAAGAGATCAAAGAAACTCAAATACTTTCATGGATATAAAAACATAGATCTGATCATAAACTCGAAGTTCATCGATCCCAACAAACACATCGCAAAAGAGTTACATCATATGGATCTCCAAGAGACCATTGTATTGAGGATCAAGAGAGAGGGATGAAGCCATCTAGCTACTAACTACGGACCCAAAGGTCTACAAAGAACTACTCACGCATCATCGGAGAGGCACCGATGGAAGTGGTGAACCCCTCCGTGATGGTGTCTAGATTGGATCTGGTGTTTCTAGACTCTGCGGCGGCTGGATATATATTTCCTCGACTCCCCTAGGATTTTTGGAATATTTGGGTATTTATAGACAAAAGAGGCGGTTCGGGGGGCACCCGAGGTGGGCACAACCCACCGGGGCGCGCCAGGGCCTCCTGGCGCGCCCCGGTGGGTTGTGCCCCCCTCGAGGCACCCCCAGGTGAAACCAGGGCCCATCTGCTTCCTTTTGGCCCATAAAAAATCATCGTAAAGTTTCGTGCCATTTGGACTCCGTTTGATATTGATTTCCTATGATGTAAAAAACATGGAAAAAACAAGAACTGGCACTGGGCACTATGTCAATAGGTTAGTACCAAAAATGATATAAAATGACTATAAAATGATTATAAAACATCCAAGATTGATAATAAAACAGCATGGAACAATAAAACATTATAGATATGTTGGAGACATATCAACGTCCCCAAGCTTAACTCCTACTCGTCCTTGAGTAGGTAAGTGATAAAAAAGAATTTTTGACGTGGAGTGCTGTCCATCAAGTCATATCATACTCTTTTCTTTATAGCATGGACATTTGGACTTTTATATGATTCAAAGCAATAGTCTAGTTTTGACATAATAATTTAGATACTCAAGCATTTCAACAAGCAACCATGTCTTTCAAAATATCAATGCTAAAATAAGTTATCCCTAGCCCATCATGCTCAAACATTGATCCATTCGTGAAACACACTTGAATATTAACTACACCCAATACTTGAGCACGATCATATTGGCCCCTAGTTTGTGCTTTTATGAGAGAAGTTGGAGACTCAAATTTCAAAATAAAAATTGCATGAAGTAAAAGAAAGTCCCTTCGTAGAGGGAAGTAGGGATTTGTAGAGGTGCCAGAGCTCAAAGTGAAAAACCTAGAGATAAAAACATTTTGGGAGGTGTATTCATCCCACCAACGAAAACGACTTAGAGTTCCCAACACTTTCCATGCATAGATATATCATAGGCGGTTCCCAAATAGAAAATAAAGTTTTTTCCTTTTTCCACCATAACTTTCACTTTCCATGGCTAACCGTATCCACAGGTGCCCTCCATACCAACACTTTCCAGGGAATTTATTATTTGACAACATAAAGTAAATTCATTTCTTTTTGCATTTCGGGACTGGGCATCCCTAATACCTTTTCCTTACTCTCGCGCAATGACAAGTGAATAAACACTCATCTTGAGAATAACACATCTAGCATGGAAAATATTAGCCACCCCTCACCGCTCCGCGAGCGAAACAAACACACAAAAGAGAAGTTTATTTTGAAAATTAGAGATGGCACATGCAAATTTGCTTAAAAAGGCAAAAGAATACTGCATATAGGCAGATATAGTGGACTCATGTGGCAAAACTGGTTTAAAGTATTTTGGATGCACAAGTAGAGGTCACACTTAGTGCAAAATGAAGGCTAGCAAAAGATTGGGAAGTGACCAACCAAGAAACGAATAATCTCATAAGCAAGCATTAAGCATAATTAACACTGAATAATGCACCACAAGTAGGATATAATTTTCATTGCATGACTATTGAATTTCGTAGTTGCATAGGGAATCACAAACCTTAACACCCATATTCTTACTAGAGCACAATTACTCATCAACATAACTCACATATCACATCCTCATATCTCAAAACCATTACTAAGAATCAAGTTTATTTTGTCCAATGATCTTCATGACATTTTCTTTACTTTATCCTTGGATATCTATCACTTTGGGACTAATTTTCATGAGTTGCTTTTCATAAGCTCAACCAAATATAAGTGAAGATCATGAGCGTAACAAATTTTCTTTCTCTCAAAATAATTTAAGTGAAGAAGGAGAGAATTTCTTCAAAATTTTACTAACTCTCAAATAAATCTAAGTGAAGCAAGAGAGAATTTCTTCAAAAATACTAAGCACAACGTTCTCAAAAAGATATATGTGAAGCACTAGAGTAAGTCCTAGCTCATAAAAGATTTAAGTGAAGCATGGAGAGCAATTCTAACAAGTCGTGAAATAATTTTGGCTCTCTCAAAAGTGTCTAGCAAGGATTGATAAGTAAAACACAAAATAAAACAAGCAAATACACATACCATACAAGACGCTGCAAGCAAAACACATATCATGTGACGGATAAAAATATAGTCTCGAGTAAAATACCGATGGTTGTTGGAAGAAAGCGGGGATGCCACTCGGGGGCATCCTTAAGCTTAGTTGGTTGATCATTCTTGGATAATAGCTTGGAATTCCATGGCATCCCCAAGATTAGGCTCTTACATCATTCCTTCATCCATCGTAAGATAACCCAAAACTTGAAAACTTCAGTCACACAAAACTCAACAAAGCCTTCGTGAGATCCTTTAGTATAAGAATAATGAACCACTACTATAAGTGCTGTATCAAACCAATTCATATTTTGTTTTTGTATTATATCTACTGTATTCTAACTTTTCTATGGCAAAAACCCATCAAAGAAAAACATAGAGCCATCAAAATAAGCACACAACACAAAGAAAATAGAATCTGTCAAAACAGAAGTCTGTAGCAATCTGACTATTTCGAATACTTCTATAACTCCAAAAACTCTGAAAAATTAGGAAGACCTGAGAAATTTGTATATTTATCTACTGCAAGTGGAATGGATATTTTATCGCTCTCTCTTAAAAAATTAAATTAATTTCGTGAGCGTAAACTTTCTGTGTTTTTCAGCAAGATCAAACAACTATTGCCCAAGAAGATCCTAAAGGCTTTACTTGGCACAAACACTAACTAAAACATAAAAAACACAATCATAACAGTAGCAAAATGGTTCTAACACTCAAGAACAGAAAGCAAAAAGAAAAAATAAATTTTATTCATTGGGTTGCCTCCCAACAAGCGCTATAGTTTTACGCCATTAGCTTGGCATATATCAAGGATCTAAGTTTTGTTTTCTGAATTTTGGCAACTTTTGTAAGGGTTTTCTCAAACCCGGGAGGCTCTTTACGCTTCCCCAAATTCTCCAGAAAAGAAACCATCTTGAGATTCAAAATATCCAATCGCTTGTTGCAAAGAGTAATCAGAGTATTCATGCGATTGATACTACCATTGAGGTGTTTGAGGGGTTCATTATATTTATGTATTTCAACCATATGTTTATGCAAATCGCCAAGTTTGTCCAGCATTTGGGATCCCCCAGGGGTAAAATGAAACCCCTTCTTTTGAGGTGGAATTCCCAGGATTCCCTCTCAGAGTTCATAGGCAGCATTGGCATCAAGTTCAATAAAATTTCCTTTAGCGGCAAAATCAAGAAGTTGTCTATGGTGCAAAGCCAATCCTATGTAAAAATTACGAAGCAAAATCTTGGCGTCCCCCTTTAAGTTGGAAATATGATACGTTTCCATAAGCCTATACCAGACACCTTTCAAATTTTCTCCTTGTCTTTGAAGTACAAGACTTCAAAATCTGGTGACAAAGGAGGAGTAGGGACGCTAGCCATCGAGACTAGAAAGCAAGAGAATGGCGAACGGAAAAAGAGAGGCGAATAAAACAACAATTTTTTGTGAAGTGGGGGAGAGGAAAATGAGAGGTGAATGGAAAATAATGTAAATTGCAAGGAGATGAGATTTGTGATTAGGAACCTGGTATATGTTGAAGATCCTCCCCGGCAACGGCGCCAGAAATTCTCCTTGATGGCAGCTGGAACTACGTCGGTATTTCCCGGAGAGGGAGGGATGATGTAGCACAACGACGGTAGAGTATTTCCCTCAATTATGAAACCAAGGTATCGAACCAGTAGGACAACCAAGAAACACAACATAAACAACCCCTGCACAAAAATAACAACACCTCGCAACCCAACGTGTTAAAGGGGTTGTCAATCCCTTTCGGGGTACGGCGCCAGAAATTGCGTGTTGACGGGAGAAGGTTGTAATAGATTGAAATAAATAGATCGCAAATAAAATAAAGTGCAGAAAACTATTTTTGTATTTTTGGTTTAATAGATCTGAAAATAAAAAGCAAGGAAAAGGTAGATCACAAAGGCAAATATATGAGAAATAAGACCCTGGGGGGCGTAGGTTTCACTAGTGGATTCTCTCGAGAAAAATAGCAAACGGTGGGTAAACAAATTACTGTTGGGCAATTGATAGAACTTCGAATAATTATGATGATATCCAGGCAATAATCATTACATAGGCATCATGTCCAAGATTAGTAGACCGACTCCTTCCTGCATCTACTACTATTACTCTACACATCGAGCACTATCCAGCCTGCATCTAGTGTATTAAGTTCATGGAAAAACAGAGTAATGCAATAAGAATGATGACATGATGTAGACAAGATCTGTTTATCTATATGGTGGTAGATATAGATCTCGTCTTTTTATCCTTAGTAGCAACGATACATACGTGTCAGTTCCCTTTCTGTCAGTGGGATCAAGCACCGTAAGATCGAACCCACTACCGGGCACCTCTTCCCATTGCAAGATAAATAGATCGAGTTGGCTAGACAAAACCCAAATATCAGAGAAGAAATACGAGGCTATAAGAGATCATGCATCAAAGAGAGCAAAGAAACTCAAATACTTTCATGGATATAAAAACATAGATCTGGTCATAAACTTGAAGTTCATTGATCCCAACAAACACACCGCAAAAGAGTTACATCATATGGATCTCCAAGAGACCATTGTATTGAGGATCAAGAGAGAGAGAGATGAAGCCATCTAGCTACTAACTACGGCCCCGAAGGTGTACAAAGAACTACTCACGCATCATCGGAGAGGCACCAATGGAAGTGGTGAATCCCTCCGTGATGGTGTCTAGATTGGATCTGGTGTTTTTAGACTCTGCGACAGCTGGATAAATATTTCGTCGACTCCCCTAGGGTTTTGGGAATATTTGGGTATTTATAGAGCAAAGAGGCGGTCCGGGGGGCACCCGAGGTGGGCACAACCCACCGGGGCGCGCCAGGGCATCCTGGCGCGCCCTGGTGGGTTGTGCCCCCCTCGGGGCACCCCCAGGTGCAACCAGGGCCCATCTGCTTCCTTTTGGCACATAAAAAATTATCGTAAAGTTTCGTGCCATTTGGACTCCGTTTGGTATTGATTTCCTGCGATGTAAAAAACATGGAAAAAAACAGGAACTGGCACTGGGCACTATGTCAATAGATTAGTACCAAAAACGATATAAAATGACTATAGAATGATTATAAAACATCCAAGATTGATAATAAAACGACATGGAACAATAAAAAATTATAGATATGTTGGAGACATATCAGACTCTTAAGTCACAGAGCAGATATGTTTTTATATTGAATGGTGGAGCTGTCAGTTGGTTCATTTCCAAGGAGAGCGTCATGGCAGGCTTTACGTGTGAAGCAAAGTACATAGCTGCTTTGGAAGCAGCTCATGAAGGAGTCTGGATGAAGGAGTTCATATCCGATCTGGGTGTAATACCCAGTGCATTGGGTCCAATGAAAATCTTTTGTGACAACAATGGAGCGATTGCCTTGGCAAAGGAATCCAGGTTTCACAAGAAGACTAAACACATCAAGAGACGCTTCAACTCCATTCGTGAATAGGTCAAGGATGGAGATATAGAAGTATGCAAAATACATACGGATCTGAATGTAGCAGACCTGTTGACTAAGCCTCTTCCGCGAGCAAAACATGATCAGCACCAAGACTCCATGTATGTTAGATTCATTACAATGAAATCTAGATTATTGACTCTAGTGCAAGTGGGAGACTGAAGGAAATATGCCGTTGATGTCTACTACACAACCTTCTTCTTGTAGACGTTGTTGGGCCTCCAAGTGCAGAGGTTTGTAGGACAGTAGCAAATTTCCCTCAAGTGGATGACCTAAGGTTTATCAATCCGTAGGAAGCGTAGGATGAAGATGGTTTCTCTCAAGCAACCCTGCAACCAAATAACATAGAGTCTCTTGTGTCCCCAACACACACAATACAATGGTAAATTGTATAGGTGCACTAGTTCGGCGAAGAGATGGTGATACAAGTGGTATATGGATGGTAGATAAAGGTTTTTGTAATCTGGAAATATACAAACAGCAAGGTAACTAATGATAAAAGTGAGTGTAAACGGTATTGCAATGCTAGGAAACAAGGCCTAGGGTTCATACTTTCACTAGTGCAAGTCCTCTCAACAATAATAACATAATTGGATCACATAACTATCCCTCAACATGCAACAAAGAGTCACTCCAAAGTCACTAATAGCGGAGAACAAACGAAGAGATTATGGTAGGATACGAAACCACCTCAAAGTTATTCTTTCCAATCAATCCGTTGGGCTATTCCTATAAGTGTCACAAACAGCCCTAGAGTTTGTACTAGAATAACACCTTGAGACACAAATCAACCAAAACCCTAATGTCACCTAGATACTCCAATGTCACCTCAAGTATCCGCGGGTATGATTATACGATATGCATCACACAATCTCAGATTCATCTATTCAACCAACACATAGAACCTCAAAGAGTGCCCCAAAGTTTCTACCGGAGAATCATGACGAAAACGTGTGCCAACCCCTATGCATAGGTTCATGGGCGGAACCCGCAAGTTGATCACCAAAACATACATCAAGTGACTCACGTGATATCCCATTGTTACCACAGATACGCACGACAATACATACATCAAGTGTTCTCAAATCTTTAAAGACCCAATCCAATAAGATAACTTCAAAGGGAAAACTCAATCCATTACAAGAGAGTAGAGGTGGAGAAACATCATGTAGCGACCCGAGCCGAATGGATCAAGTCTCTATGCTTAAGTGTCATCCCTGGATCGGTATGCTGACACACACAGTACTCAAGGATTTATTACAGAGGTAAATCACATGTATAAAGTAACATAAATACCATTACCTCAATCCAAAATAGCGGAAGTAACAAGGTTGTGGATTCCCATCAACACCAACGGCAAAGTTGAGTGTAGAAATCGTAACCCTAACGTATCACTTACTCCTCGTAAGAAATCCTGGAACATGAGACGTTGCAGCCACAAAGGGTCAGTACATTGAATGTACTGGCAAATTCACACCATAGAGAAATGATGAACAATGGCTATCACTACATGCATATATGGCTGGTGGAAAAGCTCTATGGTTATAAGGTTTTGCGAAAAGCCAATTTTCCCTACTGCAAAGGAATAAATTTTATTTAACTATCATGGTGGTTGTTAAACATTGAGAGTATAGACACCCTCTCAATCCCAATTAAGTATCATCATTAAAACCCAACACAATTAATTAAAGTCGCATGATGATATTCACATGATAATCCAAGTACTAGATACTCAAGTTGTCCATAACCGGGGACACGGCTAATCATGATTAGTTTATACACTCTGCAGAGGTTTGCACACTTTTCCCCACAAGACTCGATCTCCTCCGTTGGGGTTCTCGCACTACATGATGTTTGAGAAACGGATGACCGAGCATAGTCTTTCAGAAGAGCTAGCACCTTACGAACGGGTAGACCGTACCAACCTACATCCCCTACATCTGCTAGTCTACCACTGTAAGAGTTCGCACGACTTAGTCAACTTTGCTAGAGCCCATAGTAGCTTGTGGCTGCACACAGAAGTTTCTAGTATGAATAATCTCATGATCCCTTTGAGCCTGGGTGGCGGTCCATAAAAAAACAGGCAATCGTTGGAATACCCAGGTGCCTAAACAGATTGCTGGAATACCCAGGTGCCTCAATCCACCCAGATGTGTGTTAAAGTTGCCACCTTAAGTAAACCATTAATTAACAATCTCACATCTGTCATGAATACTCTCAAACCCAATCCACGTCTAGGAGCATAGCATAGTAGTATAAGCATAACGTAATAGTAACTCCCAAGGTTTGAATGCAGGACAATAGGTCCCTACCTCATAAACTACTTCCCAATACCCACATGTTATCAATTCTACTCATGCAATGTTTGAGGTTGAAACTAATGCATAAAAATTGGGTATGAAAGGAATATGATCAAAGTGTGAACTTGCCTGCAATGTTGATGAAGATGATTCGCACTCAAAACTCCTGATGGTTCTACTCGTCACACTCCGGTCAATCTATCGTAAGCAATCAATAGTAACCACACATAAGCAATCACTCAAAAGATCGGGAAGAACGAAGAAGACAATTTGGAAAACATCAAAACCAAGGAAATAACCCTTGCAACATAAAACAATTTCTAACAGTACCAAAATTGTGTGAATTTGGCCTTATCAGAAAGTTTAGGTCAAGAGCTTTAATTTGCAAAAGAGTAAAATGCAAGCGCGGTCCTAATTCTCTTCTGAAAGTGCCACTTGAGTCCTAATTCTTTCAAAATGCATATTTGAGTCCCATATCTTTTTAAGTTGTTCATCCGAGGTCCTAATCTCGTCTGACCGCCGCTGACCAGTGCCACGTCGACACCAGAGGGCCCAGGAGGGAGTTTTCCCGCCCCTGGCGGTTGGGCTTATATGCAATTTGGCCCCTGATTAATCCGTCCTTCCCATTCCCCCGTCCCTAGGTCTCCTCCACCCTGCTCTGCTACCTCCACCGCCGCCCAGCGCCATGTCCGCCGCCGCTAGCTCCTCCGCGGTGAAGCGCCACGGGAGGAAGTTGCGTGGTCCATCACGGTCATCCATGGCCTTGGCAGCGCCGTCTCCACCACTGGCATCTCCACCGAGGACAGTAGCTCATTCGGTGTAGCCGTCAGTGGGGATGCTGCCATTGGTACTTTGCCCTAGCTGATGCATTCGATCTACAATTCGTCTTGTGTCAAAGTCGGAGGCAAATCTTGGTAGGATTTTCTACAAATGCCCCAATCATCATGTAAGATTTTTTCTACAAATGCCCCTATCGATTTGATGTTTGTGTGTTCCTGTGTTTATTTTTTTGCTGAACTTTGTTACTAAATTTGTGTCAGATTCCACCAAATCCTTGCCAACATTATTATTGGGAAGATGGGCCAGACAACTATTATGATTTTTTGGTGAAAGGTGGGTACATTAGCCATGGATTTAGCAGTTTTGATTCGGCTGGTGTCATTGCAAGTGAAGAAATAGATGTGCAAGAGGAATGTGCAGTAGCAATGCAGAGCACTGTTGAGACTGTGGTGAATGCAGATGTAGTGAAGAAGATGAATGAGCTCATTTTTCTTTGTAAGAGTATTCTCAGTGCACTTGTTGTACTGATTGCAGTAGTGGTGTATGTAGGTTTTAAGAAGTGATGTGGTAGTATGATGTATCCAGTGTTGATGTATGCACTGTTGGTTTCTCTAGATATTGATCATGTACTGTGGTAATGAAATTGAAGTACAATTTGGCAGCATTTTGTTTGTTTTTTCTGTATTGTGGCAACATTTTTTCAATAGCATTGACAACACAAATAAATAGTGATTGAACTTAGAAGTAGTTTGAAAGATAGATAGATGGGTTCAACATTACAAAGTCTTGAAGTTGTGCAACAAAAGTAGGAAATAGCATTACATTTCCATGTGAGTACTCTTTTCCATGGTTTGTGTGAAAACCAGAGGCACATCCCAGCATCAGGTTTCATTACAAACCATCTTGTTTCCTAACCAAAAAAAGACAACATCCTACACTGCTTCTTTCCAGAATATGTCCAAAATATGTCCAAACTGTGTCAATCTTGTAGCTCTTCAGTTCTGAGTTCCTGGGGCTTTGTTCTCCTTAGTTTTTCTCACTTTCTTCCTTCTCTTCAAGCCAAGTGTTGCAGTAGTTTGCACTCTTGGAGGGGCCAGGGCATCTCTAAAGTATGCAAGGAATTGGCTCTCTGGCAGAGGAGCTGGCAATGATGTTTGTGATTGTTGTGTAGCTATAACCTACAATTGAAGCATTTGCAACACTTAGTAATTATCAGGAAAATACACAATACAAGAAAGTAATTAACACTCACATGGTCTTGCAGGATTTCCATTACAGTAGATGAAGCAAGATCATAAGTCATTGAAGGTGAAACCAAACTGGATGCTCTACTTGAGAGTTGTGGGCATGACTTTTTCTGCATAATAGGCATTACAATGTAAAAATGCATAAATGTTGAAAGAATGTACGAATGCATAAATGTTGAAAAAATGAACACCTTGTAAGTTGGCCTTTTTACTGGCAGTTTTTTTTCTGTGGCTAGGTGCTGGCAGTGTTGCTGCTTCTTCAGGTAGAACAACCTGAATAGGTTCACGTTGTGCCTGTTCTGCTTGTGCATCTCCTGCTGCTTCATCTCCTACTGGTGCATCTCCTGATGCTCCATCTCCTGCTCCTTGTGCTGCATCTCCTGCTGTTGCTTCTGGTGCAACTTGTGCTGCAGCTCCTGCTCCTTGTACTGCATCTCCTGCTGCTGCTTCTGGTGCAACTTGTGCTGCTGGGCCCCTACCAAGTTCAGGGCATTTTCTTTTGTTGTGCCCTGGCTGCTGGCACACACTACAATGCCCCACAATGCCATGCCTGCTCATCCTAGTACCATTCTCTTCCTCTAGTGGGTTCTTCTTCCTTTTGGTCCCAGGCCTCCCAACTTGCTTCTCATATTTGGGTGGTGCCATTGGAGGGACATTAGTTCTAGGCCACACCCTAGGATCACTACATGGCATTATGACTTTGCCATAAGCTGCTTTGAAAGCTTCAATGCTGTAGCACTTGTTGACAACAACCTCTGGTTTAATTCTTTCATATCTTAAACATGCTACTCCATGTCTACATGGCCAGAGAGCTGCCAGGCCCTACATGAGCACTCTTCCTTCTGTATGTTCACCTCATATTCCCCAATCATGCCCTTGACATGAAAGATATGTTGCCCAGCAGGCAAAGCTGTGCAGTTGTTGGACATGTCAATGTTTTTGTTCAATTTCTTTCTAATTTTGGCACAAATAGAACCACACATCTCGGAATCTTGCAACTCTTGCAGCTCATCAGATTCATAGTCACTGTCCTGCTCCAATATGGATTTCTTCTTTTTCTTTTGCTCAAATTTTTCATCCACCCATTCTTCATAAAGATCATCATTATCTTTACCTACTTCATTGGCAGAGTCAACCCAGTCTGAATCCCACTCACTATCACTGTCTTTTTCATTGCAAATTTCTTCTTCTACCACAAGCTTTCTCCTGCTTCTTCTAAGCTCATGGCCAACACTTTGTGCCATTGGTGGAACACTGCTACTGCCTACATTGTTGCTGCCTCCATGACACTGGTTCAAATTGCCTTTCTGAGCTTTAACCTTAAACCTAGGACTGCCCCTAATTCCAGTATTAAACTGAGGAGACTTAGGGCTTAGTACAGCAGGAAGATCAGGTGTACCACTAACATTAATGTCATCCATTGCATTGTCAAATGTCATATCTTTATGGTCCACAAACAACTGAAAATACTGAAATTTTGGGACAACTGTTGTCATGTGCAATGTGTCAGTGTCGCAGTCCACAATCCGGAGACCATCAGCTAGATTTTTTCCAGGGAGCAACCAATACAAAATGAAGTTCGATTGGTCACTATATCCTAATTGTTGCATAAAATCGGTGAGCCAGAGAGGAGACCATGTATCTACTTCACATCCATCAAACACAGCCTCTTTGCCATCAACATATGACTTCGACTTGCCAAATCCACAAAAAAGACCATCATAATTGATTTCTACACTGAAAAGCTCCTCTTGTGGTCCTAGATTGCAAAGGATTCAGTCACTGATTAGGGTTACGAGCACATAACAGGGGAGAGATTGGGATTTGGGTTACGAGCACTTACCATATCGCGGAGGAGGATCTCTGGGTCGCCGTAGATGTGGCGCCATCCTAGCGTCGTCGTCGCCGCCGGCAACGGCCCCCTCTTCTCACTTGAGCAAAGCCGCCGCCGTCAATCCCCTGTTTCCTCCAGACAGGGAGAGGGAGAGGGAGATGGACCATTAGTGAAAGTGATTTAGGGTGATTTTTCCGCAAATATACGCAGCCCGTCATTATCCCGCCTGGGCCCTTTGGTGTCGACGTGGCACTGGTCAGCGGCGGTCAGACGAGATTAGGACCTCGGATGAAGAACTTAAAAAGATATGGGACTCAAATATGCATTTTGAAAGAATTAGGACTCAAGTGACACTTTCAAAAAAGAATTAGGACCACGCTTGCATTTTACTCTTTGCAAAAAGAATCAACTAAGATGAAACTACGAAACTCAAGTTACGATCAAACGAAGTTTGAATTGAAATCTGGTCTAATTCAAATTTTAAAATTTCAAAAACATGTTTGAGTTAGATTACTGGATAGAGGGGATCATAACGAAGACGTGAGCCTTGGTTTTGTTGGATTTGGATAAACAGGTAAAAAGTAGTGATCGTTTGAAGAAGAGGGACTAATCTGTAAAGAAATCATCATAGATAGGTCCCTGGCTGAAATATAATAAAACAAAAAGGCTATTTAACGAACGTTCGCCACCAAGGGCTTATCGAACGAACAGTGCGCCAGATAGGAAAGAAAACGAACGGACTCGGATCCGTTGGATCGAGATCCGACGGCCCAGATTAGGGCGGGGTGGTTACCATGGCGGCAGCGAGATCCGGCGATGTCGGCGGTTCTGGCGACAGGGCGAGACACGGGCGGCGGATGCGGCAGAGGGCGGCGCGGGCAGCAGCGTGATGCGATGGCGGCGAGGCGAAGCGCAAAGTAGCGTCGGTGGCAGCAAAGTTGGCGGCGGTGACGAGATGTGCGGCGGCGGCGTGACGCGAAAAGGAGAGGAACGGGGCTGGGGCGGCGCCCTTTATAGGAGGGGAGGGGAGGCATGGGCGAGGGGGCAGGCAGAGGCGGCGGCGGGAGCCCGTGCGGAGCATGGCGGCACTAGCGTGCGGCAGCCGGTCTCCGACCGGAGGTCGGGGACGGCGTGGTTGGGCTGGGCTTTGGCCTGGCCCGGTTGGAGCTGGGCCGGCCCAGTCGGCGAGCAAGTTTTAAAAAAAAACATTTTTCGCAAACAACAAAAAAACAGAATAAAACAAATATATTATATAGGCATATAGTATATCAAAATTTTCAGAAAAAGATTTCCTACAAGCTGAACATTTTTATAACTTTAAATAAAATCTACAAAAAATCACATAATTCAAACAGTGCTACTGATACAATAAAACCCACTAAAATCATTTAAAAAATACCAAAATGATTTCAAATTAATTTCTCTCCAATTTTCTATTGTAGGGAATTATGTTACCCTATTTTCCATATATTTTATTTTTGGAGAAAAATAATTTGAAAAAAAACTCATATAACTCCAAATGAAAATAAATTCAAAAGAACTTTGAATTTAATTCTTTGAAACTTCCAACTCATATTTCATATAATTTGAAGGAGTCATTTTATCTTCTCTCATGAAAATCATTGAGTTGCATAAAGTTTCAGAATTTGAAAATAGTTCCAAATGAAATTCAAATATTTTCAACACCCCTTGTCATTTAAATAAATGGAAGAAGTCATGTCATCTTCTCTCCAGGGTTTTGTGGTGAAAAGAATTTGAATTCGCGGAGATCAGGAATGCAAAATGAGAGTTTGGTAAAGTCTTTTTATTCCCTCTCATTTCACTTTCAAAAAAGTTTTGGATTCATTCACTTTCAGTCAATCAATCAAACACTCAATCAAATCTATCTATTTATTATAACATTCCAAAATTTAGAATTTTGGGATGTTACAAACCTACCACCCTTGAAATGAATCTCGTCTGCAAGATTCGGAGAGGCTAGCAAGAAAAAGGTTAGGGTTTGGGGTCTTCTCAAAATCCAGCGATCATCACCGGGGTCTGGGGTGCTACCACCCTTTGAAACATTGTTACGGTCCCATCAATACTCATGTACTCCATCCTTATTCTTGACAGGGCCAGTCTTCTCAGATCTTCAGGATAATTCCTCCTCTGGCTCTTCCGGTAGTGGCATAACCTTTACCACAATTCTTCTGTACTTTCATCTTGGTAAGGTTATTCCGAGACTGGGTCTTCTTAGCTGACGGGTCTGACGCCAATACTAAACAACTGTCGATATCTCATGGTGGTCAACGATTTATGGTTTCTCCTGCAGGAAATGGGTCTGGGTTGATCCTCACCGTATAACCTACGGTTGGCAACAGTTGCCATGTACAAGGAAAAAAATTCTTATACCATTCTAGGGTTTAAACAAGGTTTGATCGTCGTCTCTCTACTATAGGTAAGTCTCTCAGATTGTCCATCCCATATAGCAAGGCGAATAATAAGAGTAAGTCGGTATGGTGATCAATCCATCCCGCACCCAAATCATTACCCCGTATACGGTATTGTGAATCTCGCATTCTAACACTCGGTCATCCTCACAAGCATTGCAGAATTTCTCTTGTCGACGAACTGGGTTCGAAAAAATCCATTGATTCTGCAAGCCAAACAAACATCTATCGTTCCTTCACAACCCTCAGGTTTTGCGTAACTCCTATAAGATCGTCGGTTGATAAAGTTGTAACTCCTTCCAGGGTTTTTCCTTCAGCAAGAGTGTGCTTGCCTCTTGGCAAGTCTTGGGGCCTGTGGGTTATGGCCCATCTCATCACTTGTAGTCCTTGAACTTATCATCGGGCAACTGATCATTACTCCAACTTCCAACTTCCTAGTATTCTTAAATCCATCCCATTGTACTGTCTCTTCTTCCTTCTTTTGGCACCAACTAAGACGTGATTACTCAAACTCATCACGGGGTTTCAATTGCTCCATATTTCCGACATCCTACCTCCTTTATATCCAATAGTAATTTATCCCTTCATCCTTGTGGGATATCCCACATACTGAGATAAAACTTATTATTATGGAGTCCTTATTCAACTTCGTGGAACATCATTATCCTTTCCAGGGTCAAGCGTTCTCACAGGGTAATATTGGCCATCTCTGCATGACACTTCTTCCACTGGGAAACGTGAAACACATCATGAACTCCTGACAGTCCTTCGGGTGACTCCAACTTGTTAGCCACTTCTCCCATACACTCCAAAACTCGGTATGGTCCTACAAATCTCGGGGCTAACTTTCCCTTAACTCCAAATCACTTATCTCCTCGCAGAAGGGACACACGAAGACATGCTCTATCTCCAATTTCATAGACTACCTCCTTGCGTTTTTGAGTCTGCATAACTCTTCTGCCTGGACTGAGCTATCTTCAGTCTATCTCGAATCAACTTAACATTCTCTTCTGACTCCTTGATCACATTTGGTACAAAAAACTGATGGTCTCCAACTTCATCCCACATACTCTTGGGGTATCACACATATCGAGACAAAACTTGTATTCATTTTGTCCAGAATCCACTCAGTGGGGTATCCTTATCTTTTCCAGGGGTCAAGGGTTCTTACAGGGTACTACCACCCTTAAAATGCACAAATCTTCCATAGAACATATTTATCATATCCAAAAAATGGTCAAAATCCTTCTTCATAGAGTAACAACTCATAAAATCCATATCAGTACCAGCGATGCTAACTTTATTCACTCTCAATTGATTACAATCTCTCGCTTTTCCATTACATGTCTCAACTCAACACCTCAATATAAAAGAAAAAATGCTCTCACTACTACTACTATACTTCTCACAAACACCACTAATTATCACAAGTCTCCTTCTCCTTAGGGCATTCTTTGGCAAAATGCCCTGCTCTATTACAACGAAAACATATTACCTCTGACAAGTCTTGAGGTTTCCTTTTTGGGCAATTGCTGAGGTAGTGCCCTGACTCCTTGCACCTATAACAGGTGATATGACTCAGATCCTTCCTGGAATCCACTCTGCTTCTCTTTCTGGACTTTTCCACTCCAAATAGGGCTTCTATTTCCTATGGGTCATACTCTACTTCCTCTGTCAGGAATACTACTAGATCCCCATTCAAACAATTCTGGGAGATGTGTCCTTCTTCTCCACATGAATAGCATGACTTGGTGCAGGGTTTAATTGGTTCTTCTTTGGGTGTGTCCTCCACCTCTTCCTTCATCAAAGTTTCTTCTAAAATTTCCATGAGGGCTCCTTTCATTACTTCTTTCTTCTGCTGGATGGTTCGTTGTACCATGGGGTAAATGTGACATTGAGCAGGATATTGGGTAGTTCCTTCACACAAGAAACAAGTAATCTGCCTAGTTGGGCATTCTTCAACTGGGTGACTTCCTTCACAACTAGGGCATTCATCCTTGTGTTCTTTATGGGTGTGTCCTGTTTCCCCACAAAGCTTGCATGCACAGAGCTTCTTCATATCCTTTCCAGAAGGTTCAACTTCTGGGACACAAACCGAGACTTTGGCAAAGTCAACTTAAATTCTTTCCAAGTGGTTACTCCTTGCCATCCATTGATGGTTTGGTACATCCTCCACCAAGTAGCAGTACCTCTTTCAAAGCACTGAAGAGCATGCTGGTTCATATCCTTTCCAACTATAGGAGGGGAGGGGAGGCGTGGGCAAGGGGGCAGGCAGAGGCGGCGGCGGGAGCCCGTGCGGAGCACGGCGGCGCTGGCGTGCGGCAGCCGGTCTCCGACCGGAGGTTGGGGACGGCGCGGTTGGGCTGGGCTTTGGCCTGACCCGGTTGGAGCTGGGCTGGCCCAGTTGGCGAGCAAGTTTTTTTTAAAAACATTTTTCTCAGACAACAAAAAAAACAGAATAACACAAATATATTATATAGGCATATAATATATCAAAATTTTCAGAAAAAGATTTCCTACTAGCTGAACATTTTTATAACTTTAAATAAAATCTACAAAAATTCGCATAATTCAAACAATGCTACTGATACAATAAAACCCACTAAAATCATTTTTAAAAAATACGAAAATGATTTCAAATTACTTTTTCTCCAATTTTCTATTGTAGGGAATCATGTTACCCTATTTTCCATATATTTTATTTTTGGAGAAAAATAATTTGAAAAAAACTCAAATAACTCCAAATTGAAAATAAATTCAAAAGAACTTTGAATTTAATTCTTTGAAACTTCCAACTCATATTTCATATAATTTGAAGAAGTCATTTTATCTTCTCTCATGAAAATCATTGAGTTGCATAAAGTTTCAGAATTTGAAAATAGTTCCAAATGATATTCAAATATTTTCAACACCCCTTGTCATTTAAATAAATGGAAGAAGTCATGTCATCTTCTCTCCAGGGTTTTGTGGTGAAAAGAATTTGAATTCGCGGAGATCACGAATGCAAAATGAAAGTTTGGGAAAGTCCTTTTATTCCCTCTCATTTAACTTTCAAAAAAGTTTCAGATTCACTCACTTTCAGTCAATCAATCAAATAGTCAATCAAATCTATCTATTTATTATAACATTCCAAAATTTAGAATTTTGGGATGTTACACATCATAAGATCCAACTATAATAGCAAAGCTCGAGATACATCAAGATCGTGCCAAATCAAGAACACGAGAGAGAGGGAGATCAAACACATAGCTACTGGTACATACCCTCAGCCCTGAGGGAGAACTACTCCCTCCTCGTCATGGAGAGCACTGGGATGATGAAGATGGCCACCGGAGAGGGATTGCCCCCTCCAGCAGGGTGCCGAAACGGGTCTAGATTGGTTTTCGGTGGCTACGGAGGCTTCTGGCGGCGGAACTCCCGATCTATTGTGCTCCCCGTTCGTTTTAGGGTATATGGAGATATATAGGCGGAAGAAGTACGTCAGGGGAGCCACGAGGGGCCCACGCGGGTGGAGGGCACGCCCAGGGGGGTGGGCGCGTCCCCCTACCTCGTGGCTTCCTCGAAGCTCCCCTTACGTGGACTCCAAGTCTCCCGGGTTCCTTTCCTTCCAAAAATAAGTTCCGTGAAGTTTCGGGTCAATTGGACTCCGTTTGATTTTCCTTTTCTGCGATACTCTAAAACAAGGAAAAACCAGAAACTGGCACTGGGCTCTTGGTTAATAGGTTAGTCCCAAAAATGATATAAAAGTGTATAATAAAGCCCATAAACATCCGAAACAGTAGATAATATAACATGGAGCAATCAAAAATTATAGATACGTTGGAGACGTATCAAGCATCCCCAAGCTTAATTCCTGCTCGTCCTCAAGTAGGTAAATGATAAAAATAGAATTTTTGATGCGGAGTGCTACTTTGCAAAATTTCAATGTAATTCTTCTTAATTGTGGCATGAATATCCAGATCCGAAAGATTCAAGATAAAAGTTCATATTGACATAATAATAATAATAATAATACTTCAAGCATACTAACTAAGCAATTATGTCTTCTCAAAATAACATGGCCAAAGAAAGTTCATCCCTACAAAATCATATAGTTTAGTCATGCTCCATTTTTGTCACACAAGAATGCTCTCATCATGCACAACCCCGATGACAAGCCAAGCAATTGTTTCATACTTTAGTAATCTCAAACCTATAAACTTTCATGCAATATATGAGCGCGAGCCATGGACATAGCACTGTGGGTGGAATAGAATATAATGAGGGGGTTATGTGGAGAAGACAAAAAGGAGAAAGTCTCACATCAACGAGGCTAATCAATGGGCTATGGAGATGCCCATTGATTGATGTTAATGCAAGGAGTAGGGATTGCCATGCAACGGATGCACTAGAGCTATAAATGTATGCAAGCTCAACAAAAGAAACTAAGTGGGTGTGCATCCAACTTGCTTGCTTACGAAGACCTAGGGCACTCGAGGAGGCCCATTGTTGGAATATACAAGCCAAGTTCTATAATGAAAAATTCCCACTAGTATATGAAAGTGATAAAACAAAAGATTCTCTATCATGAAGATTATAGTGCTACTTTGAAGCACAAGTGTGGCAAAGGATAGTAGCATTGTCCCTTCTCTCTTTTTCTCTCCTTTTTTTTGGGGGGGGGGCTTCTCTTTTTTATGGCCTTTCTCCTTTTTTTGGGCCTTCTCTTTTTTATGGCCTTTCTCTTTTTTATTCCTCACTTGGGACAATGCTCTAGAAAATGATGACCATCACACTTCTATTTAGTTGACGATATAGTGTTATATGTTTTGGTGACCAAATGTTGTTCGGAGTTTCGGATGAGATCACGGACATAAATAGGAGTCTCGAAATGGTCAGGAGGTAAAGATTGATATATAGTACGATGGTATTCGAACACCGGAAGTGTTTCAGAGGGTACCAGGTACTTATCGGGTCACCGGAACGAGTTTCGGGCATCCCCAGCAAAAATATGGGCCTTATGGGCCAAGTGAGGGAACACACCAGCCCACAATGGGCTGGTGCGCCCCCTATAGGGCCGGCCTAAGTGGAGGGAAAGGAAAGTGTGGAGTTGGACTCCCACTTCCTTCCCTCTCCCCCTCTTTCCTTTCCCCCTTGTCCATACAAGGAAGGGGGGGGGGCAAGGAGGGCAGGAGCCCTAGGGCTGGCGGCCAGCCCCTTGGGGCGCACCCTGGCTGCCCTAGCAGTGCCCCTGTCGCCTGCCGCCTATATATACATGGGGAGGGGGCGCCACACAAGGACACGACATTGATTAGCCGTGTGCGGCATGCCCGTCCACCGTTTACTCCCTCGGTCTTATTTTTGTAGTGCTTAGGCGAAGCCCTGCGGAGATCGCATCACCATCACCGTCACCACGCCGTCGTGCTACCGGAACTCATCTACTACCTCGCCGTCTTGCTAGATCAAGAAGGCGGAGGACGTCACCAAGTTGAATGTGTGCAGAACACGGAGGTGTCGTGCGTTCGGTACTTGATCGGTTGGAGCGCGAAGAAGTTCGACTACATCAACCGTGTTGTTTAACGCTTCCGCTTACGGTCTATGAGGGTACGTTGACACACTCTCCCCCTCGCTGCTATGCATCGGAAAGATCATTGCGTGAGCGTATAATTTTTTATTTTCCATGCAACGTTTCTCAACATATGTATCAGAGCCAGGTCTACGCGTAGATGATATGCACGAGTAGAACACAAAGAGTTGTAGGCGGTGATAGTCATGCTGCTTACCACCAACATCTTATTTTGATTCAGAAGTATTGTGGGATGAAGCGCCCCGGACTGACCTTACATGTCCACGCACAACCTGGAATCAACCTTGGGATCCGGATGAATCAATTACTTGAGCAATATATGCCTAGCTTAATGGCTTTAAAGAAAGTGCTGCCCGGAAAACAACTTGGAAGTTTTAGAGAATCATTTTATTCAGTTGTGTGCTTTTAAAAAGTTTTAAAACAAAAAAATATAGAGGGAACCTAAAAAAACAAAAAAAAAGAGTGAAAGTGAGACAGATGAGCAATGTGGAAGTGGGGGCTAACCTTGAACTCTGTTCATGCCCATGGATGCTTTGTGAACCTTGATTACAAAAAAATCAACAAAATAATTATCCCCTTGTACAAATCCATTCTATTATAAAAATAATGTGCCAAGATTTACCTTTAGGATGTTTGAATTGCCTGTTTGTTATGTGTAGTGCAAAAAACAGAAACTTTGGTTGTACTGCATCAATTTACATTTTTACTGGAACGTAAGAGTTTCTAAATTTTTCACACAATACTACTATGCAAATTTTTATCATGTCCTATATTTCTAGAATTTTTGGAGTTACAAAAGTATATTTTTCATTTGCATCTTTACAGAATGTCCTATTTTCACAAATTGTTGTTATAGTTTCTTTTTCTGCTTATGTTTGAAATATTGTTGAGCCCCACTGGTTTGGGAGCCATAGAATTGTGATAGCATATAGTGGGTAATGTTTTATTGTAATTATACAATAATGTTATAGCAGGACATGATGGGATTTGATGTTATATGTACTAACCGTCTAATAAAAGTTCGGTTAAGTTTTGTGTGGATGAAGTGTTCAAAGATCGAGGAGGTATCAATTGGAGCAGAATAAGGAGAGGTGAGAGCTCAAGTTTGGGGATGCCCAAGGCACCCCAAGTAAATATTCAAGGAGACTCAAGTGTCTAAGCTTTGGGATTCCTCAGAAGGCATCCCATCTTCCTTCTTCAACAATTATCGGCATGACTCGGTTTTTGTTTTGTTCACATGATACGCGTAAATTCTTGGAGCGTCTTTTATGTCTATTTTTTCATTTTATTTTATGCACCATGATGTTATGAGATAGTACTTGGTTGATTTATAGAATGCTCTTGCACATATATCTTTTGAGTATGGCTTTATAGAATGCTTCATGTGCTTCACTTATATCATTTGAAGTTTGGATACTCGGTTCTCTATGTTTGGAAAACTGTTATTTGTAGAATGCTCTTTTGCCTCACTTATATTTATTAAAGCATGGTCTTTTATATAAATAATTAAACTCTCATGATTCACTTATATCTATTTAGAGAGTCAACAGGAATTGGTCATTCACATGGTTAGTCATAAAATCCTACATAAAACGTGTAGATCACTGAATATGATATGTTTGCTTCCCTGCAATAGTTTTGCGGTATTAAGATGATAATATGTGGGTGTACTAGCGGATGATTGTGGTTTAGTAAAAATATCGATATTAAACTTTGTGATTCCCGAAGCATGCACGCATAGCCTCTAATTTTGCGATGAAGTTGGGGCATGATTTATTATTGAGTGTCTACCTTATGAGTGACAGTCGGGGACGAGTGATGGTCTTTTCCTCCGAATCTATCCCCCTAGGGGCATGCGAGTAGAACTTTGCTTTGAGGGATAATAAACTTTCAGAATAAGTATACGAGTTCTATATGACTAACATGAGCCTATGGATTATACGCACTCTCATCCTTCTGCATATTGCTAGCCTCTTCGGTGCCGTGCATTGCCCTTTCTCACCTCGTGAGTCAGTGCAAACTTCGCCGGTGCATCCAAACCCCGTGATATGATACACTCTATCACACATAAGCCTCCTTATATCTTCCTTAAAATAGCCACCATACCTACCTATTATGGCAAACTAGATCAATTTTTCTTTCCATGGGAAGAGGTGCTTTGTGATGGGTTCGATCTTACGGTGTCCTCTCCTTGTGACAGAAGGGGCAGTGAAGCACGCATGTATCATTGCTATTAAGGATAATAAGACGGGGTCTATTCCTACATGAATAGATCTTGTTTACATCATGTCATTGTTCTTATTGCATTACTCCGTTTCTCCATGAACTTAATACACTAGATACATGCTGGATAACGGTCAATGTGTGGAGTAATAGTAGTAGATGCAGGCAGGAGTCGGTCTACTAATCTTGGACGTGAGGCCTATATATTGATCATTGCCTTGGATATCGTCATAATTATTCGATCTTCTATCAATTTCCCAATGATAATCTATTTTCCGCCGTGTTTGTTTTCAGATCTATTATTCTAAAAACCCAAAAAATACCTTGTTGCACCTTTTCTTTATTTATTTTATTTCACGTTTTATCAAGATCTATTTATCCAAACTCATACAAAATTATCTATCTTTTTACCAAGGAGGGATTCACAACCCCTCTTACGCGTTGGGTTGCGAGGATTTGTTCTTTGTGTGCAGGTACCATTTACATAGTGTTCCTTGGTTCTCCTACTGGATTGATACCTTGGTTTCATAACTGAGGGAAATACCTACCGTTGCTATACTGCATCATCCCTTCCTCTTTGGGGAAATACCGACGAAGTCTCTAGCCGCATCAACGCCTCCCACGGATTTATAAACCTTAGGTCACCCACTTGAGGGAAATATGATTTTGTCCACAAAACTCCACGCTTGGAGGCCCAACACGAGTCTACAAGAATAAGTTGTGTAGTAGACACAAGCTCTTTTCTGGCGCCGTTGCTAGGGAGGTGAGTGCTTGAAGGTATATCTTTAGATCTTGCAATTGAATCTTTTAGTATCTAGTTTTATCCCTAGTTTGATTTTATAAAAGAAAACTAAAAAATGGAATTGAGCTTGCCTCATATTAGTCATATTTATCATGTCTTCCTTGAACGCACGCACACTGTGCGTGCCGATGGTGAGCTACAGTGGTGGAGGTGAGGCACGGAGTGGCCTGCTTTGGCGACCATTTGGTCGGCCGAGAGCGTCTACGCGACGAGGGCAACGACGTGCGTCGAGGAAAGGCAACAGCGGGTGCGGGCATGGCCGGAACCAGTGGTAGCAACAATGAGGAGCGGCGGCCATGACGAGCGTGAACGGCAATGGGCAACAACAGAGGAACGATGGCATCGGCAAAACAGCAGCAACTAGCAGCGCAACCTCAGCGGCAGCAGACCAGCACGACAAGGAGCAGCAGCATGCAATCCACAGTGCGTGTGGGTAGCAGGCGTGGCACGAGCACTTGCAGGTGCGTGCCCGGGCAAGGTGCGGGCGCCTCGGGAGCGCGACAATGAGTGGACGGGCGCATGAGAGTAGCATTGGGTGTGGGCAGGTGCGCACGGGCGGGGCTAGCGAGGCGCGGCCGGCACAGAGAAGTGCGCAGGGGGGAGAGGCAAGTAGAGCCCGGCGACGGGATGACTACGGGGCACGGGAAAGCAAAAGGGGGAGGGGTCAAGGGGGAGCTGGGGCACACAGTGGTGCGGTGAGGCGCTCGGGGAAGCCGGGGTACTCGGAAATGGGCGAATCGAGGCGGCAGCTGAGGTAGACGGCGATGCGGGGAATGGCACTAGCAACGTCACAGGTTCTTCTCGGCCTTGATCCAGGGGTGTTGTCGACGAAGATGAGCACTGCCGTCCTCTAGGACAAGTTGGTGCAGCTCGAGGTGGCTGGTGGACGTGGTGGTTCACGACGGCGTGCTCCAATACATGTCGGCGGAGCTCTAGATAGAGAACACATGCAAGGGGAAGGGAAAAGGGGGGATTAGGGTTTCAGGGGAGGGACAGAGATGGCTAGGGTGGTCTTATCCACTCCGCGATGTTGTAGTGGCGAGGAGGGGGGGGGTCGGGTGCATTGGTCATGGCGCTAGGCCTTTCCAGGGTGTGGCGGGAGGTAGGAGACAGGACGGCTAAAGTGGGTCGGGCCGCACTGTGCCATTGCTCGGCCAAGTGCACAGTGTAAGTTTTTACTTTTATTATTTTTCTTTTCTATTTTGTACGTTTTTCTCCATCTTGCATTTAATTTCTCTACTAAATGATTTTAGTTAGTTACGAAACTCGGCATATAAAATCTAGGCAATCAATTGAAGAGGCCCACAAAGTTTGAGGCTAATTGGAATGGTTATTTTAACTTACACTGGACCATTTTTTAATTTTCTAGGAATTTATTTGTGGGCCAAATAATGTTGGTTTCTACATGATAATTCCTTGGTGATTATTTGCAACCTAACCAACACTTTTGTTTCATTGATTGAAGAAATAATAATTTGACTTGAAATCTGAATTTGAATTTGTCTTGAGTTTTAATCAAGTGATAATTAGTTTAGTAAGGCCCGGTGGCATGGCATCATTAGGGTGAGGTTACCGTAGCATGACTCTCGGGGTGTTACAAATGTCCTCCACTGCAAGAAATCTCATCCCGACATTTAAGAGGTGGAGTAAGGGGCAAAGTTCTGGTTACGAAATTCTAACGCGTGTTCTCGGTCTTGGTTGCTCTTCTCGAAGTAGTTGATTATTTTCATTGATGTCTTTATTTTTCTGCTTCCGGTCATCATGATGAAGTCTTCATCCTTTCTTCAGGAACTCCATCATACTTACAAAAAGGATAAGGGGTAACTTTGGAAGAACAAACCTCTACAAGGTTGATTATCTAGTAGATAACTCAAGAAATTGGCAGAAAGTATCTCTTGAGTTGAAACTTAAAAAAACATCGAGAGCAAAGTAAGAAGGTACCATAAGAAGTTTCAAGCGGGTAGGCAATCGTTCGATGTCTAAACCAGAGTGTGAAAAGAGTTCAGAGCAATAGGGAATAATATTGCATCTGATACCAGAATAGATCATCCCTAGGAAGGTGGCTCGTGAATTGCATATGATGCCAAGGAGGTGGAATAACTTTGGAGACAGGGATGCACAGGAGAGACAGGTTTCAATCCTATGGAACTGTGGTTAGTGTGGACTAAGAGTAGGAAGGGCGGTGGCATCTTGTACGGTCATGATAGCAAGGCATGTTAGAGGATATCTTGTCAGCTATGTTGGCAATAACGTCAGTACCAAGGGCGGGGAACGAAGAGAACCATTTTCCTGCTCATTGAAATGAGGCGGACCAATCAGCAAGGTCCTCATCCACCGGTGGTTACCAGAATGTCATCAACAATAGTAATAGGGTCTTACTGACAGAGTTGTACACTGAGGTGTTAACATAAGCAGGGCAATATTAATGCTCAGATAAGTTAGATTACAAGAAAGGTTAAACAAAACAATGGAAAGGAAATTGTGATTATCAGATTAAACATACCAATGGAAAGGAAAAGGTGTTTATACCCAAGTATCAAGAGTATATCTTTCCCAAGGAAAACCAGAGCATGATATATATGATAGTAGTCCATCTACGTAACAATTTAGACAGAGGGGCAAGGAATTTATGATGTTTACCCATACAAGGGTGTTTGGATAATTGATCAAGAAAAATTTAGCATTGTGCTTCCAATGTTCTTCTTTATGATCGGAGTACCATAGACATGCTTTGGGATAGCATTGACATGGTCATCAAGAAAAGGTGAGACTTTGGATACACAAAGGATCCATCAGGAACAACTTATAAAACAAGTCATACAATTTTCCTCATGGAAGAACGGCTAATCTTGCTGAACAAGATAATATAACACTAGGTCCTCCGGTCAGGTGTGCTTACCATAACATCACATTACCAGGTTACAAAGAGAACACGGTTATAATTCTTGGAAAATGTTCCAACCATCAAATCTGCCCGAGATTCGGATCTGGTTGGTGTCAGTTTACCTTAGACTCAGGATGCCTGAGAATAAAAGGGTGCGAGACAAATTGACGAGATAATGTTGCAAGATTCTCTCATAATGAACTATGGAAGCAAGTTTCAAAACATGAGTTGGATTGCAAGACACACATGATTACACTGCCCAAGACAATTATGACCAAATGGAAGTCTTACAAGGAAATGCAACCTAGTTATGGTTGGGAACCATCATCGAGGATATCAAAGTCCTGGTGTAAGTCCAGATTAGCTCTTACGAAGAAACTTATTTTCCTTGATCAAATCAATCAGTGGCTTGGTGTGCTAGGAAGTACATATGGAGTGAACGTAGCAAATCTATCAAACCATGTAATACTTCGTGCATGCATGAATGATTTGGGATGATCCCAGAGGAAGCGAAACAAAAGTTTCTCATATTCACGATGGCAGCTTGCATCAAATTCACATGAACTTAGAGAAGATACTCCTTACATCAAACATATACTTCATGAGGTAGGCTCAAAGATAATGCTTTCAAAAGTTTCATCATGAACCATGGAGAATATGAGGATGTGGCCGATGGGCTCAGCAACAATCCATCCAGATTTCAATAGGGATGGATTTCCAAAATTATACGAAGGAGATAGCATTACACATACCAAGTATATAATGAAGTATGTTTGAGGAGAACATCGACAATTAAACATTTATCGAAAGTGCACCTGGGAATACGGACTAAGTAGCATGATCAATGTTAGAATGTTGATTCAATAGCCAACACACAAAGCATGAGATTATCTTCCATTAGCTCCAAAGCAATAGGGTCACTAGAAGTACTGAATCCAGGCATCACCTTTCACTTGTTGGTATTCTAGTTAGCAACAACACGGGGACCAAGAAATGAATGGAGGTGGCAAGACGTATTACTTGTATGAAGAATTCTTAAGAGGTGGTGAAATTCTCACAACATTCTTGACATAAAAGAGGGTAGTACTCCAAGGTAGAACATAACATAAGTTGGATAGGAAGGAACTCAAGGTACAACACAAAACATGAACAAGTTTGTGTTGGAGGGAAGGCAATAATGTTGTCGACGATAACACAAATCATCGAGGCGCAAGGATGGTATTTTTCATCATGAATTCGATTGATATCCTGGAAGAGCTCAGAATGTTGATGATGATCACGACACATTTGTCGAGAGGTTTCATGAAGATGTAATCTATCAGCGACGACATCAAGCAAAAGGAATGGTGAAGTGAAGGGTTATCGGAACCACAAATGAGATGCTATCTCAGAATCAGAGTTGCTTTTACAAGACAACAAAATGATGTTGAAAACTCGACATATATAAGCCTTGCTCATGGTCTGAAGAATTTGTGCACCAAAAGGGGGCAAGGTAGCAGGGTTAAGTATAGCATGATAAGGATGTAGCCGGCAGACTAGGCATGACAAGATTGGGTATTAAACTTCCCAGCAAAAAAATACTAGGACTAATGAACCACATACCCGAGTCATTTGTTGGGCCTCTCGAGTGACGAACAACTGAAACCTGCGGAGTGACTAAAACATTCAGGAGTATTATTCCAATAAGAATTCACAAGAGGTAGTGCAATGGCACGATATCCTCAAAATACTAGAGGGTGATACTCAAAGATAGAACAAAATAGAAACTGAACTGGATCATTGACTTGCGATAGCAGATACTTTAACCTTGTCAAAAATAGATGAGGCACTAGAATGGATTCCATTCAGATTTATTAAATGAGGTTAGCATGGTCGGAACCATAGCTGCAAGGGATCCAATTTAATGACACTGGAAGAATTATTCAAATGATTAAATATTTTGCAAGAAGCTTCCATGATAAGTTCCACATTGGGTCCATGGGCATGAACACAAAGTTTCAAGGTCGACTCCCACTACTTTAATGCCTAACCTTTCATTCACTTCTTGTCTTCGAAGGATTTGTAGAGTTGAAAATTTATCTGATGAAACGCCAATAGATATAACCTGCATAATCTTCGGGTTCACATAGATTATGGAAGCCATAGTTTCAACCCATTGAGGCATCTTGATACGTCTCCAACGTATCTATAATTTTTGATTGTTCCATGATATTATATTATCTGTTTTGGATGTTTATATGCATTAATATGCTATTTTATATTATTTCTGGGACTAACCTATTAACCTAGAGCCCAGTGCCGGTTCTTGTTTTTTCATTGTTTTTGAGTTCCGCGGAAAAGGTATACCAAACGGAGTCCGAATGGAATAAAACCTTCGCAATGATTTTTCTTGGACCAGAAGACAACCAGGAGACTTGGAGATGAAGTCGGAGGAGCCACGAGGCGGCCACAAGGATGGAGGGTGCACCCAGGAGGGTAGGGCGCGCCCCCACCCTTGTGAGCCCCTCGTGCACTCCCTGGCCTAATTCTTTCGCCTATAAATACCTATATATCCCCAAACCAACAGGGGCATCCACGAAAATACTTTTCCACCGCCGCAGCCTTCTATACCCGTGAGATCCCATCTAGGGACCTTTTCCGGTGTCCTGTCGGAGGGGGATTTGATCACGGGGATCATCTACATCAACTCTATTGCCCTTCCGATGAAGCGTGAGTAGTTTACCTCAGACCTATGGGTCCATATCTATTAGCTAGATGGCTTCTTCAATCTCTTTGATTCTCAATACCATGTTCTCCTCGATGTTCTTGGAGATCTATTCGATGTAATACTCTTTCGCGGTGTGTTTGCCGAGACCCGATGAGTTGTGGATTTATGATGAGCTTATCTATGAATATTATTTGAATCTCCTCTGAATTCTTTTATCCATGATTTGATATCTTTGTAATTCTCTTCGAACTATCGGTTTGGTTTGGCCAACTACATTGGTTTTTCTTGCAATGGGAGAAGTGCTTAGCTTTGGGTTCAATCTTGCGGTGTCCTTTCCTAGTGACAGTAGGGGCAGCAAGGAACGTATTGTATTGTTGCCATCGAGGATAAAAAGATGGGGTTTTCATCATATTGCTTGAGTTAATTTCTCTACATCATGTCATCTTGCTTAATGCGTTACTCCGTTCTTTATGAACTTAATACTCTAGATGCATGGTGGATAGCGGTCGATGTGTGGAGTAATAGTAGTAGATGCAGAATCATTTCAGTCTACTTGACACGGAGGTGATGCCTATATTCATGATCATTGCCTAGGTGATGCCTATATTCATGATCATTGCCTTAGATATCGTCATAACTTTGCACTTTTCTATCAGTTGCTCGGCAGTAATTTGTTCACCCACTGTATTATTTGCTATCTTGAGAGAAGCCTCTAGTGAAACCTATGCCCCCCGGGTCTATTTTCCATCATATAAGTTTCCGATTTATAATTTTAGTTTCCAGTTTACTATTTTGCAATATGTTACTTTCCGATCTATAAACCAAAAATACCAAAAATATTTACTTTACCATTTATCTATCTCTATCAGATCTCACTTTTGCAAGTGACCTTGAAGGGATTGACAACCCCTTTACCGCGTTGGGTGCAAGTTCTTTGTTTGTTTGTGCAGGTATTCGTTGACTTGTGCGTTGTCTCCTACTGGATTGATACCTTGGTTCTCAAACTGAGGGAAATACTTATCTCTACTTTGCTGCATCACCTTTTCGTCTTCAAGGGAAAAACCAACGCAAGCTCAAGAAGTAGAAGGAAGAATTTCTGGCGCCGTTGCCGGGGAGATCTACGCAAGGTCAAGCCATACCAAGTACCCATCATAAACTCCCACCCCTTGCATTACATTATTCGGTATTCTCCATTCGCCTCTCGTTTTCCTCTCCCCCACTTCTAAAATGATTTTCGAAAAGATTTGCCTTTTCTTCGCCCTTCTTTCTGTATGCCTTTTTCCTCGTTTGCTATCTTTGCTTGTGTTGCCATGTGCCTTCTATTTGCTTGCATCTTTTCTTACAAAAAATCTATTGTTATGGATCCTCATCCACTTTTTAATCTTTTTAAAAGATCCAATTATGATGAACCAATTGCTAGTGAGTTGAGTCCACTAGATTATCTTTATGAGGTTTTGCTTGAAATTCGTGAATCTAAAAATTGTGATGAAGTGTTGAAAGAAGAAATTCATGAAGTGATTCACAATAGCTCCTTGAATTAAAAGCATGATTGCAATGATATTAGTATAAATTATATTAATGGCAGTTGCGTTAATGATATGCAAAACGCTAATCTTGGGGATGCTACTTTTCCTATGTCCACTACTTGTTGCAATGATCATGATTGGGGTGATAACTCTTACAATGTTGAAAATTTATTTAAGCCCCATGATGGATATGAGATTGATAATAATGTTTGCAATAATACTGAAAGTGGGTTTGGAAGAGTGTCAACTTCAGATCCCACATATTTGTATAATGTTCAATCTTATGAAGTTTTTGATAAAAATGGGTTAGGAGAGGTCATGACTTTATTTTATGATAATCCCACTATTTCGGAAGAGTGTCAACTTTGCATGCATGTGGATAATGAATATAAAATTTTATGTGATAGCTATATTGTTGAATTTGATTATGATCCTACATGTAATTATTATGAGAGAGGAAAATATGGTTGTAGAAATTTTTATGTGAGTAAATTACCTCTCGTTATGTTGAGATTGCTATTGTTTCTTTCTCCTTCATTGCATATGGTAGTTTTTGCTTGTCTTGATAATTTGTTTGCTTATATAATGCCTATGCATAGGAAGTATGTTAGACTTAGATGTGTTTGTCACATTCTACATGATGGTCTCTTTGTGTTTCAATTGCTATCGCTCATGTGAGCATCATTAAAATTATCAATGCCTAGCTAAAAGGGCGTTAAACAATAGCGCTTGTTGGGAGGCAACCCAATTTTATTTTTCTTTTTTCTTTTTAGGTTATGTTTTGAAATAAATAATTCATCTAGCCCCTGGTTAGATGTGTTTTTTGTTCTAATTAGTGTTTGTGCCAAGTAAGACCTTTGGGATGGCTTACGGTGATAGTTCATTTGATCTTGCTGAAAACAGAAACTTTTGCGCTCAGGAAAACAATTCTCATTTTTAACAGAAGTGAGATAAAATACTGATGATTTTTGCAGAAGATTAATAAAAAAAATTCTTAGGTTGTCCTAATTTTTCAGAATTTTGATGTTACGGAAGTATTCGAGAGTTACAGATTCCTTCAGACTCTTCTGATTTTGACAAATTCTATTTTCTATGTGTTGTGTGCTTATTTTTATGATTCTATGGGTAGTATAGGGGGGTATGAACCATGGATAAATTGGAATACAGTAGATATTACACCAATATAAATAAAGAATGAGTTCACAACTTTACAAAAAGTGGTGATTTATTTTCTTATACTAACGGAGCTTATGAGATTTTCTGTTGAGTTTTGTGTTGTGAAGTTTTCAAGTTTTGGGTAAGGATTTGATGGACTATGGAATAAGGAGTGGTAAGACCCTAAGCTTGGGGATGCCCAAGGCACTCCAAGGTAATATTCAAGGATAACCAAGAGCCTAAGCTTGGGGATGCCCCGGAAGGCATCCCCTCTTTCGTCTTCATCTATCGGTAACTTTACTTGAGGCTATATTTTTATTCACCACATGATATGTGTTTTGCTTGGAGCATCTTGTATGATTTGAGTATTTTCTTTTTAGTTTGACACAATCATCCTTGTTGTACACCCCTTTTGGGAGAGACACACATGAATCGTGATTTATTAGAATACTCTATGTGCTTCACTTATATCTTTTGAGCTAGGCAGTTTTGCTCTAGTGCTTCACTTACACGTTTTAGAGCACGGTGATGGTTTTATTTTATAGAAATGGACGAACTCTCATGCTTCACTTATATTATTTTGAGAGTCTTTAAACAGAACGGTAATTTGCTTTGGTTATACATTTAGTCCTAATATGATAGGCATCCAAGAGGGATATAATAAAAAAATTCATATAAAGTGCATTGAATACTATGAGAAATTTGATTCCTTATGATTGTTTTGAGATATAATTATGGTGATATTAGAGTCATGCTAGTGAGTAGTTGTGAATTTGAGAATACTTGTGTTAAGGTTTGTGAGTCCCAGGATGCACGTATGGTGAACCGTTATGTAACGAAGTTGGAGCATCCGATATTTTTTGATTGTCTTCCTTATGAGTGGCGGTCGAGGAAGAGCGATGGTCTTTTCCTACCAATATATCCCCCCTAGGAGCATGCATGTAGTACTTTGTTTCGATGACTAATAGATTTTATCAATTAGTATGTGAGTTCTTTATGACTAATATTGAGTCCATGGATTATATGCACTCTCACCCTTCCAACATTGATAGCCTCTCTTGTGCCGCACAACTTTCGCCGGTACCATAAACCCACCATATACCTTCCTCAAAACAGCCACCATACCTACCTATTATAGCATTTCCATAGCCATTCCAAGATATATTGCCATGCAACTTTCCACCGTTCCATTTATTATGACACGCTTCATCATTGTCATATTGCTTTGCATGATCATGTAGTTGACGTCGTATTTGTGGCAAAGCCACCTTTATTCATTTATACATGTCTCTCTTGAGTCATTGCACATCCCGTTACACCGCCGGAGGCATTCATATATAGTCATAGTTTTTCTAGTATCAAGTTGTAATTTTTGAGTTGTAAGCAAATAAAAGTGTGATGATCTTCATTATTAGAGTATTTTCCCGTGTGAGGATATAATAATATGAAAAAAGAGAATGCCAAAATAAAAAAGGAAGGCCCCAAAAAAGAAAAAAATGAGAGAAAAAGAGAGAAGGGGCAATGTTACTATCCTTTTCCACATTTGTGCTTCAAAGTAGCACCATGATATTCATGATAGAGAGTCTCCTATGTTGTCACTTTCATATACTAGTGGGAATTTTTCATTATATAACTTGGCTTGTATATTCCAACGATGGGCTTCCTCAAATTGCCCTAGGTCTTCATGTGCAAGCAAGTTGGATGCACACCCACTTAGTTTTTTTGAGCTTTCATAAACTTATAGCTCTAGTGCATCCGTTGCATGGCAATCCCTACTCACTCACATTGATATCTATTGCTGGGCATCTCCATAGTCCGTTGATACGCCTAGTTGAAGTGAGACTATCTCCTTCCTTTTGTCTTCTCCACAACCACCTTCTATTCCACCTATAGTGCTATGTCCATGGCTCACGCTCATGTATTGCGTGAAAGTTGAAAAAGTTTGAGAACATCAAAAGTATGAAACAATTGCTTGTCTTGTCATTGGGGTTGTGCATGATTTGAATATTTTGTGTGATGAAGATGGAGCATAGCCATACTATATGATTTTGTAGGGATAAACTTTCTTTGGCAATGTTATTTTGAGAAGACATACTTATTTTGTTCGTATGCTTGAAGTATTATTGTTTTTATGTCAATATTAAACTTTTGTTTTGAATCTTACGGATCTGAACATTCATGCCACAAAAAAGAAGTATTATATGGATAAATATGTTAGGCAGCATTCCACATCAAAAAATTTGTTTTTATCATTTACCTACTCGAGGATGAGTAGGAATTAAGCTTGGGGATGATTGATACGTCTACAACGTATCTATAATTTTTTATTGTTCCATGCAATTATATTATCTATTTTGGATGTTTATATGCATTAATATGCTATTTTATATTATTTTTGGGATTAACCTATTTTATATTGTTTTTTTCTTGCTTTTGAGTTTCACGGAAAAGGAATACCAAACGGAATAAAACCTTCGCGATAATTTTTCTTGGACCAGAAGATAACCAGGCGACTTGGAGATGAAGTCGGAGGAGCCATGAGGCGGCCACATGGATGGGGGGCGCGCACCCACCCTTGTGGGCCCCTCATGCACTCCCTGACCTATTTCTTTCACCTATATATACCCATATACCACCAAACCAACATGGCCATCCACGAAAACACTTTTCCACCGCCGCAACCTTCTGTACCCGTGAGATCCCATCTAGGGACCTTTTCCGGTGTCCTTCCGGAGGGGGATTTGATCACGGGGGGCTTCTACATCAACTCTATTACCCGTGAGAACCACACAACACAACGTAAATAGCCCTTGAACACAAATGACAACACCTTGCAACCCGACGAGTTAAAGGGGTTGTCAATCCCTTTTGGGGTACGGCGCCAGAAATTCCGTGTTGACGGGAGAAAGTTGTAAGAGATTGAAATAAATACATCGCAAATAAAATAAAGTGCAGAAAAGTATTTTTGTATTTTTGGTTTAATAGATCTAAAAATAAAAGCAAGGAAAAAGTAGATCACAAAGGCAAATATATGAGAAATAAGACCCGGAGGCCGTAGGTTTCACTGGTGGCTTCTCTCGAGAAAAAATAGCAAATGGTGGGTAAACAAATTACTGTTGGGCAATTGATAGAATTTCAAATAATTATGACGATATCCAGGCAATGATCATTAGATAGGCATCACGTCCAAGATTAGTAGATCGACTCCTGCGTGCATCTACTACTATTACTCCTCACATCGACCGCTATCCAGCATGCATCTAGTGTATTAAGTTCATGGAAAAACGGAGTAATGCAATAAGAACGATGAGATGATGTAGACAAGATCCGTTTATCTATATGGCGGTATGTAACATCCCAAATTTTCATTTTGGAATGTTATGCATAGGTCATCCATGCATATCTCATTTTATTGCATTTCCCTTCCGCAATCCTCGAAAACCTAAGCAACTCAAGGACCCTCAGAGAGAGTTGAGGATTTCTCGGTTTTCATATTTGATTTTTATCAAATAATGAAACGAGGATTTTGATTTTAATTATTTTTCTCTCCGAAAAATATTTCACATTTAAAAATATATGAGAGGAGATAATATGACTTCTCCAAAATAATTGAAATATTGGAGGAAAAATATTAAAATAATTTATTTGATTTTATTTGGGTTTTATTGCGTTAGAAAAATTGCACGTTTTTCAAAATTGCATTTTAGGGCCAAGAAAATGTTCATCTGGTTCTAAATATTTTATTTAGATGGTGAAAATTTGTTTTGGCATTTTTAGATTTTTATTTTATTTTCTAGGATTTTTTTATGTCGGCGAAATTATTAAAAAGAAACTCCCCGCGCCGACTGGGTCGAACCCAGCCGGGCCGCCGGCCCAAGTCGTCGCCGCCGCCTCCTCGCGCGCGCCGCCGCCGCCGAGCTCGGACCGGAGTCCGAGCCGGACTCCGCCTCCGCCGTGCCTTGCCCCCTCCTCCAAGTCGCCCCCCTCTCCTATATATACGCGCCACCTCGGCGCCCCACCACCACACCACCGCCGCCCCGCAGCCACCGCCACCCCGCAGCCGCCGCCGCCCGCGCCTGTTGCCGCCGCGCCTCGCCGCCGCCCGCGCTGCCGAGCCCTGCAGCCGAGCCCCGCCGCCCAACCACGCCTCGCCGGAGCCCCTCGCCGGAGGTACCGCGCCGGATCCCAAGCCGCCGGTTTTTCTAAAAACCGTTCGGTTTTTTTAGAAACCCTAGATCGTTTTTTATCGGTTCGCCGGTTTTTCTTGGTTCTTCTATTTAGCGGACGTTCGTCCATATGTTTGTTTTAACGAACAGTTTTCGCCCGTTAGTTACAGCTAACGAACGCTTGTTCGTTAGTCTGTTCGTCAGTTTTCTTTTTATCGGACTTACCTGCGATTATTCTCGATCGCGATTTCTGATCCGATCTTAGTTTCTGTTTATCTTTTCGCTCGTTAGTCGGAATCAGGCGATTCAAGCGCCTAGATCTTCGTCTCAAGACCCTCTTTCCATTTAATCAACTTTCACAACATTTTGGTACTGTAAAATTAGACCTTAGTCCATATTAGTAAACGGATCTTGTTTCTTTCGCCGTTTGAGTTTCGTTGCTCCGTTTGATTTGATTCTTTTTGCTAAGCAGAGTTCTTAAGTTGAATTTTCTGGTCAACCTCTCTTATTTGAGTTTTGCTTGTGCATGTTTGCTTGTTGCTTATGTATGTTATTGTTTGTTTGCGACAGAACACCCGGAGTGCGAAGCGTGCTACTACGAATCTCTAGGTTTTGCGGATCGTTAGCAAGGCAAGTAACACATTGATCATACTCTTTTCATACCCAGTTTTTATGCATTAGTTCCAATCCTCAAACATTGCATGATTAGGATGTCATTAACTTGTGGGTTGGGAAGTAGTTGTTGAGGTAGAACCTATTGCCCTGTTACTATCAAACCCTTGGGAGTTACTTCTGCACGTTGCTTATTGCTATGCTATGCTCGTAGACGTGGTTTGGGTTTGAGTGAAATCCATGAAAGATGTGAGATTGTTAATTAATGGTTCAACTTAAGGTGGCAACTTGAATTAACATCTGGGTGGATTGAGGCACCTGGGGAATCCAGTGTTGTCTGTTTTTTTGGGAAATCCCGGGGTACCCGTGTGATCTTCCTATGGACCGCCACCCAGGCTCAAAGGGAACTGAGATGATTCATGCTAGAAACTTCCGTGTGCAGCCACAAGCTATTATGGGCTCTAGCATAGTTGAGTAAGTTACGAGAAGCTCTTGAAGAGGTAGATCAGCATGTAGTGGGTTTTGTAGGTTTGGTATGGTCTGCCCGGAGTAGAGAGTTAAAGTTTCTGAAAGACTGTGTCTCGGTCATCCGTTCCTCAAACACCAGGTAGTGCGAGAAATCCAACGGAGGCGATCGAGTCTTGTGGGGAAAAGTGCGCAAACCTCTGCAGAGTGTACAATCTAATCATGGTTAGCCGTGTCCCCGGTTATGGACAATTTGAGTATCTAGTACTTGGGTTATCACATGTATCTCATCACTCTTAATTAATATTGTTGGGTTGTTAACTACTTTAATTTGGGATTGAGTTGGGGTTACCTTCTCAATGTTGTTCAACTACCATGGTAGTTAAATTAAAACCTAATCCTTTGTTGTAGGGAAAAATTGGCTTTTCACAAAAACTATAACCATAGAGCTTTCCACCAGCCAAATATGCATGTAGTGATAGCATTATTCTGTTCTTGCTCTACTGTGTTACCTTGCCAGCATATTCCATGTGCTGACCCGTTCTCGGGCTGCAACGTATTATGTTGCAGACTTTTCAGACGAGGAGTAAGGTTCGTTAGGTCGTTGCCGTGCAGCTCAGCTATTCCGTTGGAGTTGATGGACTCACTTATCTTCCAAGCCTTCCGCTATTATCGCATTAGATGGCCTTAAGCCATGTTATTGTAATAAGTTCTCTTTTGAGACATTCGATGTAATAAGTGTGTGATTGCTACTCTGTTATAAATCCTTCGAGTACTATGTGTGTCAGCATTACCGATCCAGGGATGACACTGAAGCACAGAGACTTGACTGTTTGAGGTCGGGTCGCTACATGATGGTATCAGAGCACACGCTGAGTGTAGGACACGACCACTAAGATAAAGCCATAGATCACTATTCTCTTGTCATTTCTGACTCCTCTCCATTTTCTACTCTTTAGGATGGCGGATGCAAGGAACAAGTTCGCACAACCGGATGAAGACACACCTTTTGGACATCACTTGAAGGAAGTCACTAGGTACTTGAACATTGGAATACCAAGCTTCACCGGGACGTACAACGCCACTTTACCAAAAGAGGAGCGATGGATGGTTCAAGTACAAGTTCCAGGAAGGACCTTCACGCCAGTCACTAAACCCATAGAGTTTTCCTTTGATGCATCAACTTGGAGTTTAGGAAAGAGTATGGCTGCTCACATCACCATGGGACGCATTGGAGAAGTTTATCATAAGGAGCTTAAGGATACTATCTATCAGATTTGTGGGCGCCGAGATGAGCAATGGGAGATGATCAGTACCAAGAAGGATAGATCCATTGCAGCTTTCATCCAGGAGTTAAACCAGCACATTCGACGTCAGGAGAATCAGATGTGCACGGACATGATGGACTTGAAGAAGGCGAAGACTAGGATCATCGAGCTGGAGGAAGAACTCAAGTTTACACGCGATGGATATGAGGAGGAAATCAAGACACTACTGGAGAAGAATGACGACCTAGTTAAGAAGATCGGAGTATTCATGGGAGACCCCACACCAGTAGAAGAAGACGAAGAACCCAAGGAGATTCTCCCCGAGGACTACATCATCATCGATGACACCGATTCCGATCCTAGTGAGGATGACTTTGAAGACGAAGCTGGAGCAGACATCATGGAGTCTTCCACCGATCAAAATTTCTAGATGACCACCATATATTATTAGTATTCCCCCATGTAATTAGTAGTAGTAGAGCACTTTTGCGATAGTTCTAGACCGCTTCTATGCCCTTGCTTGATTGATTGAGTGAAATGATTGTGTTTGTCTCATGTGCATATGGGTAGTGCTTTCTCATTATACCCCTTTTTCTATTCCGATCTCTTCCATCTAAAACCCATCAGATGCCTTCGAGACATGACCCCGGTTTTGCTTTCCCGCGGAGCTCACCCAGTTAATCCAGCAACAGAATACCCTGATGCAATTGCTAGTTCAGAACCAGGGCAACAACAACAAAAACAACAACAACCCGCCACCAGTAGACAACCTAGCCCGCTTTCTAAGGTTACAACCGCCGGTGTTTTCCAGTAGCACCGAGCCTATAGTTGCAGATGATTGGCTCCGCAGGATTGGAAGGGAGTTAACCACTACAGGATGCACTGATGCTGAGAAGGTGCGTTTTGCTGCACATCAGTTGGATGTACCAGCAGCATCATGGTGGGAGAATTACACTGTCACCTACCCCATAGCCACGGTGACATGGGACCAATTTCAGCAAGCTTTCCGCACTACCCATATCTCAACTGGAGCCATGCAGATGAAGAAGCAGGAGTTCCGCAACTTACGCCAGGGGAACCGTAATGTGGCACAGTACGTGGATGAGTTTAGCAAGTTATCTCGCTATGCCCCTGATGATGTGGCCACAGATGCCGCGAAGCAGGAGAAGTTTATGGAAGGGCTGAATGATGAGATGAGCATGCAGTTGATGGTAGCAACCTTCAACAACTACCAGGAGTTGGTAGATAAGGCTCTTATGATTGAAGGGAAGCAGCAGCAGATTGAGAACCGTAAGAGGAAGTACGGACAAGGGAAGTATAACTCAGGAGCCCAGTAGAAGCCTCGCCTAACTCCGAATTCGGGAGGACTCGTCCATAACCATGGAGGTCACAACCACACTGGAGGAGGATCGCATAATAACAATGGTGCTAAGAATGGAAATGGGAACAGAGCTAACAACAATCAGAACCGCTCCAACCCACCCACACCCGCCAAAAGAGACCTAAGTCAAGTTACTTGGTTTAAGTGCGGGAAGACATGACACTATGCCAATGATTGCCCTGAAGGAAGGAATGGAAACGGAAATGGGAGCGCGGGGAAGAAGCCTAATCCATTCAACAAAGGGCAAGTAAACCACGTTAACGTGGAGGTTGAAGAGCAGCCGGACGCGGTAATAGGTAAGTTTTTGGTTAAGTCATTTACCACTCTTGTTCTTTTCGATACTGGTGCATCGGCTTCATACATATCAAGGGGGTTCGTGGATAAGTTTAAACTACCAACCCAAACCCTTAGGACCCCACTCCTAGTGTGTTCACCCGGAGCAGAGTACATGGCTAGCCGATGGTGCGACCAGATACCCCTAACCATTGGCACACATGTTTTTTCGTCCGACCTAATTATCTTGGAGTCACAAGGATTGGATGTGATATTAGGTATGGACTGGATGTCAAAGTATGGAGGAAGTATTGACTGTGCTAGCAAGTCGATTTATCTCACCACCCCGGAGGGAAAAAGGATTAAGTATGTATCTAGGCATGTGCCTAGGAGGAGCCAAGTGAATGCCCTCACGGGAGTTGTTCAGGAGGAAGTGCCTGTAGTGCAGGACTACCCAGATGTTTTTCCAGAGGAGTTACCAGGCATGCCACCGGATAGAGACATTGAGTTTTTGATAGAGCTATTGCCAGGTACAGGGCCAATATCCAAGAGACCCTATCGGATGCCCGCAAATGATCTGGAGCAAATTAAGAAACAAATCAAGGAGTTATTGGAGAAAGGTTAAATTCAAAGAAGTTCATCACCTTGGGGAGCCCAAGTGCTTTTGGTTGAGAAGAAGGATAAATCCCTAAGGATGGTTGTTGATTATCGAGCTTTGAATGAAGTGACGATCAAGAATAAGTACCCACTGCCGATGATCAATGATCTGTTTGATCAGCTACAAGGAGCTTAAGTGTTTTCTAAGATTGATCTACGATCGGGATACCATTAGTTGAAGATTCGAGAGAAGGATATACCAAAGACAGCGTTCACCACGCGGTATGGATTATACGAGTATACGGTCATGTCGTTTGGACTGACTAACGCCCCTGCCTATTTCATGAGCATGATGAACAAGGTGTTCATGGAGTATTTGGATAAGTTTGTTGTGGTGTTTATTGATGATATTATGGTATACTCGAAGAATGAAGAGGAGCATAGGGAGCATTTGCGTTTAGTTCTCAAGAAACTCAGGGAACACCAGTTGTACGCTAAGTTCAGCAAATGTGAATTTTGGTTGAAGGAAGTTGGATTCCTTGGACATGTTATATCAGGAGAAGGTATAGCAGTAGACCCTAGCAAGGTTTAGTTAGTCACTGAATGGTTGGCACCCACTTCAGTTAGTGAGATCCGCAGTTTCCTTGGACTCGCATGATACTACAGGAGATTCATTGAATTTTTTTCCAAGATTGCGAAGCCAATGACTGAACTATTGAAGAAGGATACCAAGTTTAAATGGACAGATGATTGCGAGGCAAGTTTCCAGGAGTTGAAGAAACGTTTGACTACAGCCCCAGTACTAACACTGCCAGGTATACATAAGGAGTTCCAAGTGAATTGCGACGCCTCTCACTTAGGACATGGATGTGTGCTTATGCAGGACGGAAGATTTGTTTCGTATGCCTCACGACAACTAAAACCTCATGAGTTGAACTATGCCACGCATGATTTGGAGTTAGCAGCCGTAGTGCATGCATTGAAGACTTGGAGACATTACCTTATTGGAAACTGTTGTGATGTGTACACGGATCATAAGAGTTTGAAGTACATTTTCACACAGAAGGAGCTGAACCTTAGGCAGAGGAGATGGTTGGAGCTTATAAAGGATTACGATATGAAGCTACACTATCATCCCGGAAAGGCCAATGTCGTAGCACACGCTTTGAGCCGAAAGAGTTATGCTAATATCCTTGAAAGTAAGGGATTGCCAAAGGAGTTAGCAGAGGATATTATGGAACTTCGGTTGGAGATTGTTCCAAGAGGTTTCGTTGCAACAATGGAGGTTCAGTCCACATTGTTGGGCAAGATTCGAGAAGCTCAGAAGGATGACAAAGAGATTGCTGAGATAAAGGAGAAGATGAGCAAAGGAAAGGCCAAAGGTTTTCGTGAGGATGAGCACGATACCTTATGGTTTGGGGACCGAGTTTATGTACCCAATAACCCAGAGATCCGGAAGCTAATACTTCAGGAGGCTCATGACTCACCATACTCGATACACCCTGGAAACACCAAGATGTATTTGGATTTGAAGGAACGTCTCTGGTGGACGGGTATGAAGAAAGATATTGCCGAGTATGTAGCTGTATGTGATGTATGTCAGAGAGGGAAGGCAGAGCATCAGAAGCCAGCAGGACTGTTATAGCCAATGCTGATACCCGAATGGAAGTGGGATAAAGTTGGCATGGATTTTATTACCGGATTGCCCAGAACCAAAGCAGGATATGATTCTATATGGGTACTAGTTGATCGCTTGACCAAAGTGGCTCACTTTATCCTAGTGAAAACCACCTATACAAGTGTGAAGTTGGCCAAGATATATATGTCAAGGATCGTATGTCTGCATGGGGTTCCGAGAACCATCGTATCAGATAGAGGAACACAGTTTACTTCAAAGTTTTGGCATCAGTTACACCAGACTTTGGGTATGAGATAGGAGTTCAGTACAGCATTTCACCCGCAGACGGATGGACAGACCGAGAGAGTCAACCAGATACTGGAAGATATGTTGAGAGCATGTGCGCTAGATTATGGATCTAGTTGGGATGACAACTTGCCTTACGTAGAGTTCTCATACAACGATAGCTACCAAGCCAGTTTGAAGATGGCACTGTTTGAAGCCTTGTATAGACGAAGGTGCAGAACGCCATTGATGTGGGATGAGGTAGGAGACCGACAGTTGTTTGGACCAGACTTGATCAAGGAGTCTGAGGAGAAGGTTAAACTGATTCGAGATAGACTGAAGATTGCTCAGTCCAGGCAGAAGAGTTACGCAGACTTGAGACGCAAGGAGGTAACATATGAAATTGGAGACAGAGCATATTTGCGAGTATCACCCTTGCGAGGAGTGAAACATTTTGGAGTTAAAGGAAAGTTAGCCCCGAGATTTGTAGGACCGTATCGTGTTTTGGAACGGATGGGAGAAGTTGCCTACAAGTTGGAGTTACCTGAGGGATTGTCAGGAGTTCACGATGTGTTTCACGTTTCACAGTTGAAGAAGTGTCATGCTGAGATGGCCAATATACCGTTAAGAGATACAGTACCCTTGGAGGCGATTCAGTTGGACAGCGATTTGACTTATGAGGAGAAGCCCGTTAAGATTCTTGAGTTTGCCAGCCGAGTCACCCGCAGCAAGGTTATCAAGTTTTGCAAAGTTCAGTGGAGCCACCATACCGAGGATGAAGCCACCTGGGAACGAGAGGATGATCTACGCAAAGACCACCCGCACCTATTTTCTAGCCAACCCGAATCTCGAGGGCGAGATTCATCTTAAGGGGGGTAGGTTTGTAACATCCCAAATTTTCCATTTGGAATTTTATGCATAGGTCATCCATGCATATCTCATTTTATTGCATTTCCGTTCCGCAATCCTCGAAATCCTAAGCAACTCAAGGACCCTCGGAGAGAGTTGGGGATTTCCCGGTTTTCATATTTGATTTTTATCAAATAATGAAACGAGGATTTTGATTTTAATTATTTTTCTCTCCGAAAAATATTTCACATTTAAAAATATATGAGAGGAGATAATACAACTTCTCCAAAATAATTGAAATATTGGAGGAAAAATATTAAAATCATTTATTTGATTTTATTTGGGTTTTATTACGTTAGAAAAATTGCACGTTTTTCAAAATTGCATTTTAGGGCCAAGAAAATGTTCATTTTGTTCTAAATATTTTATTTAGACGGTGAAAAATTGTTTTGGCATTTTTAGATTTTTATTTTATTTTCTAGGATTTTTTTTTCTGTCGGTGAAATTATTTAAAAAAACTCCCCGCGCTGACTGGGCCGAACCCAGCTGGGCCGCCGGTCCAAGTCGCCACCGCCGCCTCCTCGCGCGCGCCGCCGCCCCCGAGCTCGAACCAGAGTCCGAGCCAGACTCCGCCTCCGCCGCGCCTTGCCCCCTCCTCCAAGTCGCCCCCTCTCCTATATATACACGCCACCCCGGGCCCCCCCACCACCACACCACCGCCGCCTCGCAGCCCCCGCCACCTGCGCATGTCGCCGCCGCGCCGCCGAGCCCTGCCGCCCCGCGAGCCGCCGCCCCGCCACCCAACCCTGCCTCGCCGGAGGTACCGTGCCGGATCCCGAGCCGCCGGTTTTTTTTAAAAAACCGTTCATTTTTTAGAAACCCTAGATCGGTTCGCCGGTTTTTCTTGGTTCTTCTATTTAGCGGACGTTCATCCGTACGTTCGTTTTAACGAATGGTTTTCGCCCGTTAGTTACAGCTAACGAACGCTCGTTCGTTAGTTTTCTTTTTATCGGACTTATCTGCGATTATTCTCGATTGCGATTTCTGATCCGATCTTAGTTTCTGTTTATCTTTGCTCGTTAGTCAGAATTAGGCGATTCAAGCGCCTAGATCTTCATTTCGAGACTCTCTTTCTGTTTAATCAACTTGCACACGATTTTGGTACTGTAAAATTTGACCTTAGTCCAGATTAGTAAACGGATCTTGTTTCTTTCGCCGTTTGAGTTTCGTTGCTCCGTTTGATTTGATACTTTTTGCTAACCGGAGTTCTTAAGTTGAACTTTCTGGTAAACCTATCTTATTTGAGTTCTGCTTGTGCATCTTTGCTTATTGATTATTTATGTTATTGTTTGTTTGCGATAGAACACCTGGAAGTGTGCTACTACGAATCTCTAGGTTTTGCGGATCGTCAGCAAGGCAAGTAACACATTGATCATACTCTTTTCATACCCAGTTTTTATGCATTAGTTCCAATCCTCAAACATTGCATGATTAGGATGTCATTACCTTGTGGGCTGGGAAGTAGTTGTTGAGGTAGAACATATTGCCCTGTTACTATCAAACCCTTGGGAGTTACTTCTGCGCGTTGCTTATTGCTATGCTATGCTCGTAGACGTGGTTTGGGTTTGAGTGAAATCCATGACAGATGTGAGATTGTTAATTAATGGTTCAACTTAAGGTGGCAACTTGAATTAACATCTGGGTGGATTGAGGCACCTGGGGAATCCAGTGTTGTCTGTTTTTTTGGAAATCCCGGGGTACCCGTGTGATCTTCCTATGGACCGCCACCCAGGCTCAAAGCGAATTGAGATGATTCATGCTAGAAACATCCGTGTGCAGCCACAAGCTATTATGGGCTCTAGCATAGTTGAGTAAGTTACGTGAAGCTCTTGAAGAGGTAGATCAGCAGGTAGTGGGTTTTGTAGGTTTGGTATGGTCTGCCCGGAGTAGAGAGTTAACGTTTCTGAAAGACTGTGTCTCGGTCATCTATTTCTCAAACACCAGGCAGTGTGAGAAATCCAACGGAGGCGATCGAGTCTTGTGGGGAAAAGTGCGCAAACCTCTGCAGAGTGTTCAATCTAATCATGGTTAGCCGTGTCCCCGGTTATGGACAATTTGAGTATCTAGTACTTGGGTTATCACATGTATCTCATCACTCTTAATTAATATTGTTGGGTTGTTAACTACTTTAATTTGGGATTGAGTTGGGGTTACCTTCTCAATGTTGTTCAACTACCATGATAGTTAAATTAAAACCTATTCCTTTGTTGTAGGGGAAAATTGGCTTTTCGCAAAAACTATAACCATAGAGCTTTCCACCAGCCAAATATGCATGTAGTGATAGCATTATTCTGTTCTTGCTCTACTGTGTTACCTTGCCAGCATATTCCATGTGCTGACTCGTTCTCGGGCTGCAACGTATTATGTTGCAGACTTTTCATACGAGGAGTAAGGTTCGTTAGGTCATTGCCGTGCAGCTCAGCTATGCCGTTGGAGTTGATGGACTCACTTATCTTCCAAGCCTTCTGCTATTATCGCATTAGATGGCCTTAAGCCATGTTATTGTAATAAGTTCTCTTTTGAGACATTCGATGTAATAAGTGTGTGATTGCTACTCTGTTATAAATTCTTTGAGTACAGTGTGTGTCAGCATTACCGATCCAGGGATGACACTGAAGCACATAGACTTGACTGTTTGAGGTCGGGTCGCTACATGGTAGACATAGATCTCGTCTTTGTATCCTTAGTAGCAACGATACATACGTGGCGGTGCCCTTTCTCTCACTGGGATCAAGCACCGGAAGATCGAACCCACTATCGGGCACCTCTTCCCATTTCAAGATAAATAGATCGAGTTGGCCAGACAAAACCCAAATATCAGAGAAGAAATACGAGGCTATAAGAGATCATGCATAAAAGAGATCAAAGAAACTCAATTACTTTCATGGATATAAAAACATGGATCTGATCATAAACTCGAAGTTCATCGATCCCAACAAACACACAGCAAAATAGTTACATCATATGGATCTCCAAGAGACCATTGTATTGAGGATCAAGAGAGGGAGATGAAGCCATCTAGCTACTAACTACGGACCCGAAGGTCTACAAAGAACTACTCATGCATCATCGGAGAGGCACCAATGGAAGTGGTGAACCCCTCCGTGATGGTGTCTAGATTGGATCTGGTGTTTCTGGACTCTGCGGCGGCTGGATGAATATTTCGTCGACTTCCTTAGGGTTTTGGGAATATTTGGGTATTTATAGAGCAAAGAGGCGGTGCAGGGTGCACCCAAGGTGGGCACAACCCACCGGGGAGTGCCAGGGCCTCCTGGCGCGCCCTGGTGGGTTGTGCCCCCCTCGGGGCACCCCCCAGGTGCAACCAGGGCCCATCTGCTTCCTTTTGCGCATGAAAAATCATTGTAAAGTTTCGTGCCATTTGGACTCCGTTTGATATTGATTTCCTGCAATGTAAAAAACTTGGAAAAAATAGGAACTGGCACTGGCACTATGTCAGTAGGTTAGTACCAAAAAATGATTAAAATGACTATAAAATGATTATAAAACATCCAAGATTGATAATAAAACAACACGGAACAATAAAAAATTATAGATATGTTGGAGACGTATCAGTATCCCCAAGCTTAACTCCTACTCGTCCTCGAGTAGGTAAGTGATAAATACAAATTTTTTGATGTGGAGTGATGTTCATCAAGTCATATCATATTCTTTTCTTTATAGCATGGACATTTGGACTTTTATATGATTCAAAGCAATAGTCCAGTTTTGACATAATAATTTAGATACTCAAGCATATCAACAAGCAACCATGTCTTTTAAAATATCAATGCTAAAATAAGTTATCCCTAGCCCATCATGCTCAAACATTGATCCATTCATGAAATGCACTCGAATATTAACTACACCCAATTCTTGAGCACGCTCATATTGCTCCCTAGTTGGTGCTTTTATGAGACAAGATGGAGACTCAAATTTCAAAATAAAAATTGCATAAAGTAAAAGAAAGTACCTTCGCAGAGGGATGTAGGGATTTGTAGAGGTGCCAGAGCTCAAAGCGAAAAACTTAGAGATAAAAACATTTTGGGAGGTGTATCCATCCCACCAACGAAAACGACTTAGAGTTCCCAATACTTTCCATGCATAGATATATCATAGCCGGTTCCCAAACAAAAAAATAAAGTTTATTCCTTTTTCCACCATAACTTTCACTTTCCATGGCTAACTGTATCCACGGGTGCCCTCCATACCAACACTTTCCAAGGAATTTATTATTTGACAACATAATGTAAATTTATTTCTTTTTGCATTTCGGGACTGGGTATCCCTAATACCTTTGCCTTACTCTCGTGCAATGACAAGTGAATAAACAATCATCTTGAGAATAACACATCTAGCATGGACAAGATTAGCCACCCCTCACCGCTCCCCGAGCGAAACAAACACACAAAAGAGAAGTTTATTTTGAAAATTAGAGATGGCACATGCAAATTTTCTTAGAACGGCAAAAGAATACCGCATATAGGTAGATATAGTGGACTCATGTGGCAAAACTGGTTTAAAGGATTTTGGATGCACAAGTAGAGGTCATACTTAGTGCAAAATGAAGGCTAGCAAAAAATTGGGAAGCGACCAACCAAGAAACGAATAATCTCATAAGCTAGAATTAAGCATAATTAACACCGGATAATGCACCACAAGTAGGATATAATTTTCATTGCATGACTATTGACTTTTGTACTTGCATAGGGAAACACGAACCTTAACACCCATATTCTTACTAGAGCACATTTACTCATCAACATAACTCACATATCACATCATCATATCTCAAAACTATTACTAAGAATCAAGTTTATTTTGTCCAATGATCTTCATGACATTTTCTTTACTTTATCCTTCTTGGAAATCTATCACTTTGGGACTAATTTTCATGAGTTGCTTTTCATAAGCTCAACCAAGTATAAGTGAAGATCATGTGCATAACAAATTTTCTTTCTCTCAAAGTAATCTAAGTGAAGCAAGAGAGAATTTCTTCAAGATTTTACTAACTCTCAAATAAATCTAAGTGAAGCAAGAGAGCATTTCTTCAGAAATACTAAGCACACCGTGCTCAAAAAGATATAAGTGAAGCACTAGAGCAAGTCCTAGCTCATAAAAGATTTAAGTGAAGCATAGAGAGCAATTCTAACAAGTCATGACATAATTTTGTCTCTCTCTCAAAAAGATGTGTCCAGCAAGGATTGATAACCTAAAACACAAAATAAAACAAGCAAACATATATATCATACAAGACGCTCCTAGCAAAACACATATCATGTGACGAATAAAAATATAGTCTCGAGTAAAATACCCATAGTTGTTGGAAGAAAGTGGGGATGCCACTCGGGGACATCCCCAAGCTTAGTTGGTTGACCATTCTTGGACAATATCTTGGAATGCCATGGCATCCCCAAGATTAGGTTCTTACATCCTTCCTTCATCCATCGTAAGATAACCCAAAACTTGAAAACTTCAATCACACAAAACTCAACAAAGCCTTCGTGAGATCCGTTAGTATAAGCATAATAAATCACTACTATAAGTGCTATATTAAACCAATTCATATTTTGTTTTTGTATTATATATACTATATTCCAACTTTTCTATGGCAAAAACTCATCAAAGAAAACCATAGAGCCATCAAAATAAGCACACAACACAAAGAAAACAAAATCTGACAAAACAAAACAGTCTGTAGCAATCTGACTATTTCAAATACTTATATAACTCCAAAAACTCTGAAAAATTAGGACGACCTAAGAAATTTGTATGTTGATCTACTGCAAGTGTATTGGGTATTTTATCCCCCTCTGGTAAAATATGAAAATTAATTTCGCTAGGATAAACTTTCTATTTTTTAGCAAGATCAAACAACTATTGCCCAAGAAGATCCTAAAGGCTTTACTTGGCACAAACACTAATTAAAACATAAAAAACACAACCATAACAGTAGAATAATTGTGTTAACACTCAAGAGTAGGAAGCAATAAGCAAAAATAAATTTTATTCATTGGGTTGCCTCCCGACAAGCGCTATAGTTTTACGCCCTTAGCTAGGCATAATATTTCAACGATGCTCACACAACAGATAATAATCGAAACAGAAAGAGAGCATCATGAAACATGTGACAACCACATTTAAGTCTAACATACTTCCAATGCATAGGAATTTTATAGAAAAACAAATTATCAAGACAAGAAACATCTAGCATACGCAAAGGAGAGGAATATAACATTGGCAATCTCAACACAACGAGAGGAAATTTAATAACAAGAAAATTTATACAACCATATTTTCCTCTTTAATAATAATTATATGTAGGATCATAATCAAATTCAATATTATAACTATCATGTAGAATTTTCTCTTTATGATCCACATGCATGCAAAGTTGACACTCTTCCAAAATAATGGGATTATCATCAAATAAAGTCATGAGCTCTCCAAGCCCACTTTTATCAAAAAAATTATAAGATTGAAGACTCTCCCAATATGTGGGATTATTTTTAGCTAAAGTTGACACTCTTCCAAACCCACTTTTACTATTATCACAAGAATATTCATCATGAGATTTAAATAAATTTTCAGAATCATTATCACCCCAATCATGATCATTGCAATAAGTACTGGACATAGCAAAACAAGCATCCCCAAGCTTGGGGTTTTGCATATTATTAGCACAATTGACATTAATAGAATTTATAGTAAAATCATTGCAATCATGCTTTTCAATCAAGGAGCTATCATGAATCACTTCATAAATTTCTTCATCACAAATTTCGGATTCACAAATCTCAAGCCAAACTTCATAAAGATAATCTAGTGCACTCAACTCACTAGCAATTGGTTCATCGTGATTGGATCTTTTAAAAAGATTAGCAAGTGGATGAGGATTCATATCAATAGATTTTTAGCAAGCGAGATGCAAGCAAATAAAAGGCACATGGTAACACAAGCAAACAAGAGATCTGGCGAGAAAAATGCAAACGAAAAAGAAGGCGAATAAAACAGCAATTTTTTTGTGAAGTGGGGGAGAGGAAAACGAGAGGAAAATGGCAAATAATGTAAATTGAGAGATGAGATTTGTGATTAGGAACCTGGTTATGATGAAGATCCTCCCTGGCAACGGCGCCAGAAATTCTCCTTGATGGCCGCTGGAACTATGTCGGTATTTCCCCGGAGAGGGAGGGATGATGTAGCACAGCGACGGTAGAGTATTTACCTCAGCTATGAAACCAAGATATCGAACCAGTAGGAGAACCTAGCAACACAACATAAACAACCCCTGCACACAAAAAACAACACCTCGCAATCTGACGTGTTAAAGGGGTTGTCAACCCCTTTCGGGGTACGGCGCCAGCAATTGCGTGTTGATGGGAGAAAGTTGTAATAGATTGAAATAAATAGATCACAAATAAAATAAAGTGCAGCAAAGTATTTTTGTATTTTCGGTTTAATAGATCTTCAAAGGCAAATATATGAGAAATAAGACCCGGGGGCCGTAGGTTTCACTAGTGGCTTCTCTCGAGAAAAATAGCAAACAGTGGGTAAACAAATTACTGTTGGGCAATTGATAGAACTTCAAATAATTATGACGATGTCCAGGCAATGATCATTACATAGGCATCACGTCCAAGATTAGTAGACCGAATCCTGCCTGCATCTACTACTATTACTCCACACATCGACCGCTATCCAGCATGCATCTAGTGTATTAAGTTCATGAAAAAATGGAGTAATGCAATAAGAACGATGACATGATGTAAAAAAGATTCATTTATCTATATGGCGGTAGATATAGATCTCGTCTTTTTATCCTTAGTAGCAATGATACATACGTGTTGGTTCCCTTTCTGTCATTGGGATCAAGCACCGTAACATTGAACCCACTATCGGGCACCTCTTCCCATTGCAAGATAAATAGATCGAGTTGGCTAGACAAAACCCAAATATCGGAGAAGAAATACGAGGCTATAAGAGATCATGCATAAAAGAGATCAAAGAAACTCAAATACTTTCATGGATATAAAAACATAGATCTGATCATAAACTCAAAGTTCATCGATCCCAACAAACACACGCAAAAGAGTTACATCATATGGATCTCCAAGAGACCATTGTATTGAGGATCAAGAGAGAGAGATGAAGCCATCAAGCTACTAACTACTGTCGGATCACGGGTTCCGGCAAAACCCTTAAGGTTCGTACACTGGGGTGCGCGCGAAGATCTCCCCCCTATCGATCCGTGTCCCAACTTAGTCTAGATCTCACGAACTAACTCAATGAACTCGCAACACAAAGAACACGATATTTATACTGGTTCGGGCCACCGTTGTGGTGTAATACCCTACTCCAGTGTGGTGGTGGTGGATTGCCTCTTGGGCTGAGGATGAACAGTACAAAGGGAAGAACAGCCTCCTCAGGTTGAGGTGTTCTTGTGCTTGGTGCACTTGTGTGGCTGAGGATGATCTTGGATTCCCCTCGCCTATGGTGGTGTCTAGTCCTATTTATAGAGGCCCCGGTCCTCTCCCCAAATATTGGGCGGGAAGGGAGCCAACAACGGCCAATTTGATAGGGGACAACTAGTACAAGCTATCCTAACAAAAGGTGGTCTTCGCGTGCCAAAGGCTTTGGTGGTGACGCCGCCCTGGGCTCCATGGTGACCTCCGTGTTGCCGTCCTTCTGGTCTTGGTTTCGTTTCACCAATATGGAAACCTTTGCTTGATGCCTCGATACTCTGCGCCTGCGCTTGGCCCCTTAGCACCAAAGAGGAAACAAGGACGCTGCGCGCGCTGGCACCCGCCTGGCGCTCGCCTGGTCTCGATCGTCATGGCTTACGTCACGAGCACCTCGCAAGGTTTGCCCGACCTTGAACTCTCTGCCCCTCATGAGCCAGCCTGAGGAGGCTTCTCCTGAGGAGGTCTTGTGTCGTTCATCTCGCGAGGCTTGGCCCCTCGCGAGGGTCTTGATTCCTTGTTGATGAAGATGGGTTGTACATGCCTGCCAGCAAAGCCACGCCATGGGCCGCAGGCAGGCAAGTCTGGGGACCCCCGTTCCCAGAACACCGACAACTACAGACCCGAAGGTCTACAAAGAACTACTCACGCATCATCGGAGAGGCACCAATGGAAGTGGTGAACCCCTCTGTGATGGTGTCTAGATTGGATCTGGTATTTCTGGACTCTGCGGCGGCTGGATGAATATTTCGTCGACTCCCCTAGGGTTTTGGGAATATTTGGGTATTTATAGAGCAAAGAGGCGGTCCGGGGGGCACCCGAGGTGGGCACAAACCACCGGGGCGCGCCAGGGCCTCCAGGCGCACCCTAGTGGGTTGTGCCCCCCTTGGGGCAGCCCCCAGGTGCAACCAGGTCCCATCTGCTTCCTTTTGGACCATAAAAAATAATCATAAAGTTTTGTGCCATTTGGACTCCGTTTGATATTGATTTCCTGCGATGTAAAAAACATGGAAAAATAGGAACTGGCAGTGGGCACTTTGTCAATATGTTAGTACCAAAAAATGATATAAAATGATTATAAAACATCCAAGATTGATAATAAAATAACATGGAACAATCAAAAATTATAGATACATTGGAGATGTATCATGGCCCCATCGACGGCCCGTCGCAGCCCAGATGCAAGACTAGACGAGCAGGACCCTCACGAGGTCCCCTGGCCTCGCGAGGTGAGTGACGCCAAGACCTCCTGAGGAGCAGTGCCCCGAGCCTGCCTCCTAAGGAGCGAAGACTTCTATGAAGGCACCCAGCCTCACGAGGCCCTCAATGACGTGAGCCATGACGACCAAGGCAAGGCGGGCATAGAGAAGGATAGTTTCCTCTTTGGTGCTAAGGAGGCAAGGACAAGCGCGGGTTCCCGATGGATCCCCCCAAAGGTTTCCATTCTGGTGCACCAAGACCAAGACCACGAGCTCATCAGGACGAATGCCATTGCTGATCCCACCTCTGCGTCACGACCAGAAGCTTTGCAGACGAAGACCACCTTTCGTCAGGATAAGATGTACTTCCTATCCCCTTTCAAATTGGCCATTGTGGAATCCCTTCCCGCCTAAGCTATGAGAGAAGAGGATCAGGCCTAGTATAAATACAGCCTAGCCTCCACCGTAGAGACAGACCGATCGATCCTCACTCCCCGAGCCCTCACAAGGCAGCTCATTCACCATACTAGCTCATCCTCTAACCTCCTCGTGAGGCTAATCCACCACAAAGCAAGAATAGGGTTTTATACCGCAAGGTGGCCCGAACCTGGGTAAATCTTTGTGTCCATCTTCTCCCCCGCTCGCACGAACCCGATGAGGCCTAGCCATGAGGTGATGAGCTTGAGATTGAGACTAGGATAGAACTTCGCATATGCCCTAGAGTTCGAACCTCGCTGATTCCGACATTTGGTACGCCAGGTAGTGGCGTGTCGAAATCCTCCTTCTGCTTTGTTTCTTCTCCCCACCGTCGCTCCCATGGCCGACGCTCGCCGGGTCCGCGCCGAGCATCGAGCTGCTCGCGTAACCCAGATGGCACCCGTGGGCCATGGTGTCCCGCACCGCTTTGCTTCCCCCACAGCTAACGCTGCCACTGACCCGGCCGCTCATGATCAGTAGGACTCGTCGCTGCCACCCTCCTTGGTATGATGACTATGCTAATTACATTGTTGCAAAATATTTACCACCTAGCTTTACATACCAACAAAAGAAAAATTCTTCTATGATTTAAGACATTACTTTTGGGATGACCCACATCTTTGTAAAGAAGGAGTAGTTGGTATTATTAGATGTTGTGTACCTGAGCATGAACAGGGACAAATCCTACGGAAATGTCACTCCGAAGCTTATGGAGGGCATCATGCGTGAGACAGAACTGCTCACAAGGTATTGCAATCTAGGTTTTATTGGCCTACTCTCTTCAAGGATGCTCGTAAGTTCATCTTATTGTGTGATGAATGTCAAAGAATAAGTAATATCGGTGAACGTCAAGAAATGCCTATGAATTATTCACTTGCTGTTGAACCATTTGATGTTTGGGGATTTGATTACATGGGACTTTTTCCTTCCTCTAATGGGTATACACATATTTGGTTGTTGTTGATTATGTTACTAAGTGGGTAGAAGCTATTCCAACTAGTAGTGTTGATCACAACACCTCTATTAAAATGCTTAAGGAAGTTATTTTCCCAATGTTTGGAGTCCCTAGATATTTAATGACTGATGGTGGTTCAGACTTTATTCATGGTGCTTTCCATAAAATGCTTGCTAAGTATGATGTTAACCATAGAATTGCATCACCTTATCATCCTCAGTCTAGTGGTCAAGTTGAACTTAGCAATAGAGAAATAAAATTAATTTTGCAAGAGACTATCAATAGGTCCCGGTAGAATTGGTCTAAGAAATTAGATGATGCACTTTGGGCTTATAGAACAACATACAAAAATCCTATGGGTATGTCTCCTTATAAAATGGTTTATGGAAAAGCTTGTCATTTGCCCCTCGAGTTAGAACATAAAGCATATTGGGCAATCAAAGAACTCAACTATGATTTCAAACTTGCCCGTGAAAAGAGGTTATTTGATATTAGCTCATTAGATGAATGGAGAACCCAAGCTTATGAAAATGCCAAGTTATTTAAAGAAAAAGTTAAAAGATGGCATGATAAAAGAATCCAAAATCGCGAGTTCAAAGTTAGAGAATATGTTCTTTTGTACTACTCTCGCTTTAGATTCTTTGCAGGAAAACTCCTCTCAAAACGGGAAGGACCCTATGTTATCGAGGAGGTTTATCAGTCTGGAGCTATCAAAATAAATAATGCCGAAGGTACTAACCCGAAGGTTGTTAATGGGAAATGAATAAAACATCATATCTCAGGTACACCCATTAATGTTGAAAGTAGTATTATCCAAACTTTGACACTAGAAGGACACATAAAAGAGTTCTTCTGGAACACTCCTGAATCGTGAAAATAAGGAGGTACATGATATGGTTAGTAAACGGACTCTGAAAAATCCGCAAAAATAGTTTGTCAGTTTTCGAATATTTAGAAAATTAGGAAAATAAGAAACAACCAGGAAGCATACCTTGGTGAGCACAAGACACCAGGGTGCTACCTCTTGAGCATGCGTTGGTTTTCCCTTGAAGAGGAAAGGGTGATGCAGAAAAGTAGCGTAAGTATTTCCCTCAGTTTTTGAGAACTAAGGTATCAATCTAGTAGGAGACTACATGCAAGTCGCCTAGTACCTGCACAAACAATCAAGAACCTTGCAACCAACGCGATAAAGGGGTTGTCAATCCCTTCACGGCCACTTGCAAAAGTGAGATCTGATAAAGATAATAAGATAAATATTTTCAGTATTTTTGTTGTATAGATTGGAAAGTAAAGATTGCAAAGTAAACGGCGACAGAGATAGCTAGTTGACGGGAGACTAATATGATGTAAAATAGACCCCGGGGCCATAGGTTTCACTAGTGGCTTCTCTCAAGATTGCAAATATTACGGTGGGTGAACAAATTACTGTCGAGCAATTGATAGAAAAGCGCATAGTTTTGAGAATATCTAGGCATGAACATAAACATAGGCATCACGTCCGTGACAAGTAGACCGAAACGATTCTGCACTTACTACTATTACTCCACACATTGACCGCTATCCAGCATGCATCTAGAGTATTAAGTTCATAAGAACAGAGTAACACATTAGGTAAGATGACATGATGTAGAGGGATAAACTCAAGCAATATGATATAAACCCCATCTTTTTACCCTCGATGGCAACAATACAATACGTGCCTTGCTGCCCCTGCTGTCACTGTGAAAGGACGCCACAAGATTGAACCCAAAGCTAAGCACTTCTCCCATTGCAAGAAAGATCAATATAGTAGGCCAAACCAAACTGATAATTCAAAGAGACATGCAAAGATATTAAATCACGCATATAAGAATTCAGAGAAGAGTCAAATATTGTTCATAGATAATCTTGATCATAAATCCACAATTCATCGGATCTCGACAAACACACCGCAAAAAGAATTACATCAAATAGATCTCCAAGAACATCAAGGAGAACTTTGTATTGAGAATCAAAGAGAGAGAAGAAGCCATCTAGCTAATAACTATGGACCCAAAGGTCTATGGTAAACTACTCACACATCATCGGAGAGGCTATGGTGTTGATGTAGAAGCCCTCCGTGATCAAATCCCCCTCCAATGGGGCGCCGGAAAAGGACCCAATATGGGATCTCATGGGTACAGAAGGTTGCGGCGGTGGAAAAGGTGTTCGTGGCTCTCCCCGATGGTTTCAGGGTATAAGAGTATATATAGGCAAAAGAAGTAGGTCGGTGGAGCTGCGAGGGGCCCACGAGGCTGGGGGCGCGCCTGGCTGAAACACCCACAATGCGGCTATATCTCCCACGTGTTGGGGCATGACTTAGAGGCATAGCCGCATGGTAGGCATGTCGCAAGAGGGGTAATCTTTACACATCCCATGTACTGAATAAGAAAGGGATAAAGAGACGGCTTACAATCGCCACTTCACACAATACATAAATATATCATACATCATCCAAGAATACAATCAAGGTCTGACTACGGAACCAAAATAAAGAAAGACAACCCCAAATACTAGATCCCCGATCGTCCCAACTGGGCTCCTCTACTGATCATCCAGAAAAGAAACATAGTAATGACCCGAATCCTCGTCGAACTCCCACTTGAGTTCGGTAGCGTCCCCTGCACTGGCATCATTGGCACCTGCAACTGTTTGGAAGTATCTGTGAGCCACGGGGACTCAGCAATCTCACACCCTCGCGATCAAGACTATTTAAGCTTAAAGGTAGGAAAGGGTAGTGAGGTGGAGCTGCAGCAAGCACTAGCATATATGGTGGCTAACATACACAAACAAGAGTGAGAAGAGAAGCAACGCACAGTCGAGAAACTATAAGTGATCAAGAAGTGATCCTAAAACTACTTACGTTCGAGCATAACAAAAGAACTGTGTTCAGTTCCCGGACTCCGCCGAGAAGAGACCATCACGGCTACACACGCGGTTGATTCATTTTAATTAAGTTATGTGTCAAGTTCTCTACAACCGAACATTAACAAATTCCCATCTGCCCATAACCGCGGGCACGGCTTTTGAAAGTTCAAAACCCTGTAGGGGTGTCCCAGCTTAGCCCATCACAAGCTCTCACGGTCAACGAAGGATATTCCTTCTCCCAGGAAGACCCGATCAGTCTCGGAATCCCGGTTACAAGACATTTTGACAATGGTAAAACAAGACCAGCAAAGCCGCCCAATGTGCCGACAATCCCAATAGGAGCTGCACATATCTCGTTCTCAGGGCAACACCGGATGAGCAATCGTACAACTAAAACCAGCCCTCGAGTTTCCCCGAGGTGGCGCTGCAATGGGCTCTAGTTCGGACAAACACTTAGAGAAGCACTGGCCGGGGGGGGGGGTTAAAATAAAGATGACCCTCGGGTCTACAGAACCCAAGGGAAGGTGATAGGTTGTTAGGAAAATGTAAAACCAAGGTTGGGCCTTTCTAGAGGAGTTTTATTCAAAGCGAACTGTCAAGGGGTTCCCATAACACCCAACCGCGTAAGGGACGCAAAATTATGGAACATAACATCGATATGACGGAAACTAGGGCGGCAAGAGTGGAACAAAACACCAGGCATAAGGCCGAGCCTTCCACCCTTTACCAAGTATATAGATGCATTAAAGTAAACAAGATATAATAATGATATCCCAACAATATCCATGTTCCAACATGGAACAAACTTCATCTTCACCTGCAACTAGCAACGCTATAAGAGGGGCTGAGCAAAAGCGGTAACATAGCCAAACAACGGTTTGCTAGGAAAGGTGGGTTAGAGGCATGACATGGCAATATGGGAGGCATGATATAGCAAGTGGTAGGTAGCACGGCATAGCAATAGAGCGAACAACTAGCAAGCAAAGATAGAAGTGATTTCGAGGGTATGGTCATCTTGCCTGCAAAGTTCTCAGAGTTGACGAAAGCTTGATCCTCGTTAGCGTACTCAACAGGTTCCTCGATCACATACTCGTCTCCCGGCTCTACCCAAAGCAAGAACACAAGCAAAGGAACAACAATCAATCACGGTGCAATGCACAATCAACATGATGCAAAACATGGCATGATATGCGAATGTGATATGCAATGCATATGCGTGCTCCAGAAGGAAAATATTGATCAAGGCATCAACTTGGCAAACCAAGCATGCCGCTGTAAAGATGAGATGATTTCGGTCGAAATCGATATAAAGATTGCCGGAATCAGATGCATGGTTTGCAAATGGCAAGCAAAACAAGAATGGCACAATTCTGCGATTAACAGCACGATGCCATCTAGAATGCAACAAGAAACTAAGCTACTGCACTCCAACATAACAATAAAGCATATGGAAGTGATCTACTCAAGATGCTTGACAAAACATGAACATTGAGATACGGCTAAATCACACAAGAACAGGTTCAAACAAGCATGGAAAAACTACAAAAGATATCAGCATCACAGACTTAGTGAAAATACTAACATGCCAGAAATAACATCAGGAAGCAATGTTTAGAGTAAGCTAACAACATGCTATAGGAACAGATAATAGCAAACAAAGGCATGTCATGAATCTAATAAATGCATAGAACAAAAGTCCCTTACTGATCATGAGCCAAAAAGGCACAAAAGATATGACTGCACCCATGTAAACATAGCAAGTTTTGTTAACAGTTTCAGACTTGGCAGAAAAACTGAGCATGGCATAAACAGAATTATGAAGGCATCTTTGCAAGCTCAAATCACTCATCACAAGGCATTGCATGACAAGATAAACACACTAACAGCAAGAAGACATGTTCATTAAGCTAACCATGGCAAGAGCAAGTTCATAGCATGCATGGATCAAGTACAACACCCATGGAAAAATTGATTAACATGTAAACCATCTGCCAGGAACATTTTATAGCAAAAGTAGAGCAAGATTAAGACATGCTAGGGCACTCCATAATTGCAAACAGGGGCATGGATGGATAGAGCACAATCATATGTCCAAAACATCCTTACTGAAGCAACTCAAAACAAGCATGTATCTCACTGTAGCATCATGTTTACATGGCACAAAAATAACAGCAGAACAAGGACTTGGAAAAACCCTAAGTCCCTAAAAACAGCAATATCACGAAGGCTACTTTGCATGCTTGTTCTAGTCACCACATTGATCACAAAAATACATGGAAGCACCCCTGTAAAGATGGCATGGCATAGATCAAAACACATGTAGAGCTTATGCCCATATGAAGCACACAACAAATGTGACAAAAATGGCAAATCAACATAATCTGCTAAGCAACAGGAGCAAACATTTTATAGAACTCTTGCATCAATGATTTGGGCATCAAGATGAACTCAAACAAGCATTTCGCAATGGAATGAAATGAAGAGCATCTCCCAATGAACATTTTGATATATCACACGCATGAAACAGAGCTACGATCATGGAGTTATGGCATGATGAACAGGGCCTGCAAATAAATGGGGAAAAGGATTTACTGGAAAAATACCACGCGAGATCTAGGGTTGACCCGCGGCGCGTGAACCGAGGATGATCGGAAACTACACCGGAGAGGCAGGGGCGGCGAACGGAGCTAAAGAGGTCACCGGAGAGGGCTGGGGAGGTGGATCCGACGAGGAGGAGACGACGGTGGAGGACGAGGTGGATCCGGGCGTGCCTGCCCAGATCTAGCCGGAGGCGGGGCCGATGGCAAGCTGCGGTGGCCGGCAGCAGCCATGGCGCGGCGGCGGGGTGAGCTCCGGCTCGGGCGCAGGGCGGCGCTCCGATGCGGGACACGCGCAAGGGAGCTGGGCGGGGCTGGCGAGGCAAATGGCGGCGAGGTGGAGACCGCCCGCGGGGAGCGGCGCCGGCACCGGTGGCGGACGGCGGAGGGGCTGGAGCGGGCTTCGGCGGCGATGGGAGCGGGCTTCGGCGGCGGCGGCTTGGGCCTGTGCGGGCCCGCGATGGGCTCCGCGGGGACGGCGGCGAAGGACAGGTGGCGGCTCCGGATTGGGCGAGGGCGGCGGCAGACATGTCCGGCATGGGGTGGATGTGTTCGGCGGCGCGAGGATGAAGAAGCTAGGGTTTGACTGCGCGAAATTCGGAGGGAGGCACATATTTATAGGTATGAGGAGTTAGGAGTGTCCAAATGAGGTGTAGTTTTCGCCCATGCGATCATGATTCGACGACGGATGACATGGGAGTGGTTTGGACGGGTTATTGGGCCGTTTTGGAGGGGTGTTGGGCTGCAACACACACGAGGCCTTTGCGGTTCCCCGGTTAACCGTTGGAGCATCAAACGGACTCCAAATGACACGAAATTTGACAGGCGGTCTACTGGTGGTGTACCAAGGACACTTGGCAAGTCTCGGTCCATTCCGAGAACGTTTAACACCCGCTCATGAAAAGAGACAAGAGGGGTACGCCGGAGAACGTAGGAGTGTCGGATTGCAAAACGTACAACGGGGAAAATGCTCGGATGCATGAGATGAACACATATGCAAAAGAGATGCACATGATGACATGATATGAAATGCATGACATGAACAAAATGCAAAACAAAGACAAAAACACAACCACGAAGGGAAAAATCATATTGCATCTCCGGAAAAGGCAAAGGTCGGAGTGACGAATATGGAAAGTTGTATCCGGGGTGTTACACTGCCCCCCTGGGCACGCCCTCCTGCCTAGTGGCTTCCTCGCTGCTTCCTTGATATCCACTCCAAGTCTCCTGGATTGCATTTGTTCCAAAAAAGATCCTCGTGAAGGTTTCGTTCCGTTTGGATTCCGTTTGATATTCCTTTTCCGCGAAACACTGAAATAGGCAAAAAAAGAGCAATTTGCACTGGGCCTTTGGTTAATAGGTTAGTCCAAAAAATAATATAGAAGTGCATAGTAAAGCCCATTAAACATCCAAAATAGATAATATAATAGCATGGAACAATCAAAAATTATAGATACGTTGGAGACGTATCAAGCATCCCCAAGCTTAATTCCTGCTCGTCCTCGAGTAGGTAAATGATAAAAACAGAATTTTTGATGTGGAATGCTACCTAACATAATTTTCAATGTAATTTTCTTTATTGTGGCATGAATGTTCAGATCCGAAAGATTCAAGACAAAAGTTTAATATTGACATAAAAATAATAATACTTCAAGCATACTAACTAAGCAATTATGTCTTCTCAAAATAACATGGCCAAAGAAAGCTTATCCCTACAAAATTATATAGTTTGGCTATGCTTCATTTTTGTCACACAAAAATGCTCTCATCATGCACAAGCCCGATGACAAGCCAAGCAATTGTTTCATACTTTAGTAATGTCAAACTTTTTTCAACTTTCATGCAATACATGAGCGTGAGCCATGGATATAGCACTATAGGTGGAATAGAATATGATGATGGAGGTTGTGTGGAGAAGACAAAAAAGGGACAAAGTCTCACATCGACGCGGCTAATCAACGGGCTATGGAGATGCCCATCAATAGATATCAATGTGAGTGAGTAGGGATTGCCATGCAATGGATGCACTAGAGCTATAAGTGTATGAAAGCTCAAAAAGAAACTAAGTGGGTGTCCATCCAACTTGCTTGCTCATGAAGACCTAGGGCATTTTGAGGAAGCCCGTCATTGGAATATACAAGCCAAGTTCAATAATGGAAAATTCCCACTAGTATATGAAAGTGACAAAATAGGAGACTCTCTATCAAGAAGATCATGGTGCTACTTTGAAGCACAAGTGTGGAAAAAGGGTGTTGGAAATATGCCCTAGAGGCAATAATAAATTGATTATTATTATATTTCCTTGTTCATGATAATCGTTTATTATCCATGCTAGAATTGTATTGATAGGAAACTCAGATACATGTGTGGATACATAGACAACACCATGTCCCTAGTAAGCCTCTAGTTGACTATCTCGTTGATCAATAGATGGTTACGGTTTCCTGACCATGGACATTGGATGTCGTTGATAACGGGATCACATCATTAGGAGAATGATGTGATGGACAAGACCCAATCCTAAGCCTAGCACAAGATCGTGTAGTTCGTATGCTGAAGCTTTTCTAATGTCAAGTATCATTTCCTTAGACCATGAGATTGTGCAACTCCCGGATACCGTAGGAACTGCTTTGGGTGTGCCAAACGTCACAACGTAACTGGGTGGCTATAAAGGTACACTACGGGTATCTCCGAAAGTGTCTGTTGGGTTGGCATGAATCGAGACTGGGATTTGTCACTCCGTGTGACGGAGAGGTATCTCTGGGCCCACTCGGTAGGACATCATCATAATGTGCACAATGTGATCAAGGAGTTGATCACGGGATGATGTGTTACGGAACGAGTAAAGAGACTTGCCGGTAACGAGATTGAACAAGGTATCGGGATACCGACGATCGAATCTCGGGCAAGTGTTGTACCGATAGACAAAGGGAATTGTATACGGGATTGATTAAGTCCTTGACATCGTGGTTCATCCGATGAGATCATCGTGGAACATGTGGGAGCCAACATGGGTATCCAGATCCCGCTGTTGGTTATTGACCGGAGAACGTCTCGGTCATGTCTGCATGTCTCCCGAACCCGTAGGGTCTACACACTTAAGGTTCGATGACGCTAGGGTCATAAAGGAAGTTTGTATGTGGTAACCGAATGTTGTTAGGAGTCCCGGATGAGATCCCGGACGTCACGAGGAGTTCCGGAATGGTCCAGAGGTAAAGATTTATATATGGGAAGTCCTGTTTTGGTCACCGGAAGAGTTTCGGGGTTTATCGGTAACGTACCGGGACCACCGGGAGGGTCCCGGGGGTCCACCAAGTGGGGCCACCAACCCCAGAAGGTTGCGTGGGCCAAGGGTGGTGAGGTACCAGCCCCTAAGTGGGCTGGTGCGCCTCCCACAAGGCCCAAGGGCAGCTAGGAGGAAAAAAGGAGGAAACCCTAGGCTTAGATGGGCCTTAAGGCCCACCCTAGGGGCGCCATCCCTCTCTCCCCCTCTTGGCCGCCACCCTTGATCCCCATCTAGGGCTGCCACCCCCCCTAGGGGTGGGAACCCTAGAGGGGGCGCAGCCCCTCCCCTTCCCTATATATATGAGGCCTAGGGCTGCCCATAACACACGCGATTCGATCTCTCGTTGGTGCAGCCCTGCATCTCTCTCTCCCTCCTCTTCTGTGGTGCTTGGCGAAGCCCTGCAGGATTGCCACGCTCCTCCATCACCACCACGCCGTTGTGCTGCTGCTGGATGGAGTCTTCCTCAACCTCTCCCTCTCTCCTTGCTGGATCAAGGCGTGGGAGACGTCACCGGGCTGCACGTGTGTTGAATGCGGAGGTGTCGTGCGTTCGGCACTTGGTCATCGGTGATTTGAATCACGACGAGTACGACTCCATCAACCCCGTTCACTTGAACGCTTCCGCTTAGCGATCTACAAGGGTATGTAGATGCACTCTCCTTCCCCTCATTGCTAGTCTCTCCATAGATAGATCTTGGTGACACGTAGGAAAATTTTGAATTTCTGCTACGTTCCCCAACAGTGGCATCATGAGCTAGGTCTATTGCGTAGATTCTATGCACGAGTAGAACACAAAGTAGTTGTGGGCATTGATTTTGTTCAATATGCTTGCCGTTACTAGTCTTATCTTGATTCGGAGGCATCGTGGGATGAAGCGGCCCGGACCGACCTTACACGTACTCTCACGTGAGACAGGTTCCACCGACTGACATGCACTAGTTGCATAAGGTGGCTAGCGGGTGTCTGTCTCTCCTACTTTAGTCGGATCGGATTCGATGAAAAGGGTCCTTATGAAGGGCAAATAGCAATTGGCATATCACGTTGTGGTCTTTGCGTAGGTAAGAAACGTTCTTGCTAGAAACCCATAGCAGCCACGTAAAACATGCAAACAACAATTAGAGGACGTCTAACTTGTTTTTGTAGGGTATGCTATGTGATGTGATATGGCCAAAAGGATATGATGAATGATATATGTGATGTATGAGATTGATCATGTTCTTGTAATAGGAATCACGACTTGCATGTCGATGAGTATGACAACTGGCAGGAGCCATAGGAGTTGTCTTAATTTATTTATGACCTGCGTGTCAACATAAACGTCATGTAATTACTTTACTTTTATTGCTAACCGTTAGCTGTAGTAGTAGAAGTAATAGATGACGTGACAACTTCATGAAGACATGATGATGGAGATCATGATGATGGAGATCATGGTGTCATGCCAGTGATGATGATGATCATGGAGCCCCGAAGATGGAGATCAAAAGGAGCAATATGATATTGGCCATATCATGTCACTATTTGATTGCAGGTGATGTTTATCATGTTTATACATCTTATTTGCTTAGAACGACGGTAGTAAATAAGATGATCCCTCATTAAAATTTCAAGAAAGTGTTCCCCCTAACTGTGCACCGTTGCGACAGTTCGTAGTTTCGAAGCACCACGTGATGATCGGGTGTTAGATTCATACGTTCACATACAACGGGTGTTGACGAGCCTAGCATGTACAGACATGGCCTCGGAACACATGCAAACACTTAGGTTGACTTGACGAGCCTAGCATGTACAGACATGGCCTTGGAACACAGAAGACCGAAAGGTCGAGCATGAGTCGTATGGCAGATACGATCAACATGAAGATGTTCACCGATGTTGACTAGTCTGTCTCACGTGATGATCGGACACGGCCTAGTTGACTCCGATCATGTAATCACTTAGATGACTAGAGGGATGTCTATCTAAGTGGGAGTTCATAAGATGAACTTAATTATCCTGAACATAGTCAAAAGGATTTTGCAAATTATGTCGTAGCTCGCGCTTTAGTTCTACTATTTAGATATGTTCCTAGAGAAAAAATAGTTGAAAGTTGATAGTAGCAATTGTGCGGACTAGGTTCGTAAACTGAGGATTGTCCTCATTGCTTCATAGAAGGCTTATGTCCTTAATGCACCGCTTAGTGTGCTGAACCTCGAACGTCGTCTATGGATGTTGCAAACATCTGACATACACATTTTGATAACTACGTGATAGTTCAGTTCAACGGTTTAGAATTGAGGCACTGAAGACGTTTTGAAACGTCGCAAGACATATGAGATGTTTCGAGGACTGAAATTGGGATTTCAGGCTCGTGCCCACGTCAATAGGTATAAGACCTCCGACGATTTTCTTAGCCTGCAAACTAAGGGAGAAAAGCTCAATTGTTGAGCTTGTGCTCAGATTGTCTGAGTACATCAATCATTTGAATCGAGTGGGAGTTCATCTTCCAGATAAGATAGTGATGTTTCTCCGAAGTCATTACCACCAAGCTGCTAGAGCTTCGTGATGAACTATAATGTATCAGGGACATATATGATGATCCTTGAGATATTCGCGATGTTTGACACCGCGAACGTAGAAATCAAGAAGGAGCATCAATTGTTGATGGTTAGTGAAACCACTAGTTTCAAGAAGGGCAAGGGAAAGAAGGGATATTTCATGACACGGCAATTCAGTGGCTGCTCTAGTGAAGAAACCCAAGGTTGAACCCAAACCCGAGACTAAGTGCTTCTGTAATAAGGGGAACAACCACTGGAGCAGAATTACCCTAGATACTTGGTAGATTAGAAGGCTGGGAAGGTCGATAGAAGTATATTGGATATACATTGTGTTGATGTGTACTTTACTAGTACTCCTAGTAGCACTAGGGTATTAGATACCGGTTCGGTTGCTAAGTGTTAGTAACTCGAAATAAAAGCTACGGAATAAACGGAGACTAGCTAAAGGTGAGCTGATGATATGTGTTGGAAGTGTTTCCAATGTTGATATAATCAAATATCGTACGCTCCTTCTACCATCAAGATTGGTGTTTGTGTTGAGCATAGACATGATTGGATTGTGTCTATCGCAATATGGTTATTCATTTAAGGAGAATAATGGTTACTCTGTTTATTTGAATAATACCTTCAATGGTCTTACACCTGAAATGAATGGTTTATTGAATCTCGATCGTAGTGATACACATGTTCATGCCAAAAGATAGTAATGATAGTACCACCTACTTGTGGCACAGCCACGTAAGTCATATCGGTATAAAACGCATAAAGAAACTCCATGTTGATGGATCTTTGGACTCACTCATTTTTGAAAAGTTTGAGACATGCGAACCATGTCTATTGGTGTGTATGCATGAAGAAACTCCATGCAAATGGACCGTTTGGACTCACTTGATTTTGAATCACTTGAGGCATGCAAATCATACCACATGGGCAAGATGACTGAAAGCCTCGGTTTCAGTAAAATGGAACTAGAAAGCAAATTGTTGGAAGAAATACATTTTGATGTGTGCAGTCCAATGAGTGCTGAGGCATGTAGTGGATATCGTTATGTTCTTTCTTCACAGATGATTTGAGTAGATGTTGAGTACATTTACTTGATGAACCACGAGTCTGAATTATTGAAAGGTTCAAGTAATTTCAGGGTGAAGTTGAAAGATCGTCGTGACAAGAGGATAAAATATCTATGATATGATCATAGAGATGAATATCTGAATTACGAGTTTGGCACAGAATTAAGACATTGTGGAAATTGTTTCACAACTAATACAGCCTGGAACACCATAGTGTGATGGTGTGTCCGAACATCATAACTGCACCCTATTGGATATGATGCATACCATGATGTCTCTTATCGAATTACCACGATAGTTCATGGGTTAGGCATTAGAGACAACCGCATTCACTTTAAATAGGGCACCACGTAATTCCGATGAGATGACACCGTATGAACTATGGTTTAGAGAAACCTAAGCTGTCATTTCTTAAAAGTTTGGGGCTGCGACGCTTATGTGGAAAAAGTTTCAGGCTGATAAGCTCGAACCCAAAGCGGATAAATGCATCTTCATAGGACAACCCAAAAACAGTTGGGTATACCTCCTGTCTCAGATCCGAAAGCAATAAAGGATTGTTTCTAGAATCGGGTCCTTTCTCGAGGAAAAGTTTCTCTCGAAAGAATTGAGTGGGAGGATGGTGGAGGCTTGATGAGGTTATTGAACCGTCACTTCAACTAGTGTATAGCAGGGCACAAAGAGTTGTTCCTGTGGCACCTACACCAATTGAGGTGGAAGCTTATGATATTGATCATGAGACTTCGGATCAAGTCACTCCCAAACCTCATGAGATGACAAGGATGCGTACTACTTCAGAGTGGTACGTAACCCTGTCTTGGAAGTCATGTTGCTAGACAACAATGAACCTACGAGCTGTGGAGAAGCGATGGTGGGCCTGGATTCCGATAAATGGCTTGAGGCCATATAATCCGAGAGAGGATCCATGTATGGAAACAAAGTGTAGACTTTGGAAGAACTACTTGATGGTCGTAAGGCTGTTGAGTGTAGATGGATTTTAAAAGGAAGACGGACAATGATGGTAAATGTCACCATTAAGAAAGCTCGACTTGTCGTTAAGATGTTTTCTAACAAGTTCAAGGAGTTGACTACGGTGAGATTTTCTCACTCGTAGCGATGCTAAGAGTCTGTTGGAATTATATTAGCAGTCACTGCATTATTTATGAAATCTTGCAGATAGGATGTCAAAACATTGTTTCCTCGACGATTTTCTTGAGGAAAGGTTGTATGTGATACAACCGAAAGGTTTTGTCAATCCTGAAAAGATGCTAATAAGGATGCAAAGCTCCAGCAATCCTTCTGAGGACTGGAGTGAGCATCTCGGAGTTGGAATGTACACTTTGATGAGATGATCAAAGATTTTGGGTTTATACAAGGTTTATGAGAAACTTGTATTTCCAAAGAAGTGAGTGGGAGCACTATAGAATTTCTGATGAGTATATGTTTTAACATATTGTTGATCGGAAATGACGTAGAATTTCTGGGAAGCATATAGGGTTATTTGGAAAGTGTTTTTCAATGAAAACCTGGATTAAGCTATTTGAACATTGAGCATCAAGATCTATAAGGATAGATCAAAACGCTTAATGGTACTTTCAAATGAGCGCATACCTTGACATGATCTTGAAGTTGTTCAAGATGGATCAGTCAAAGAAGGAGTTCTTGCCTGAGTTGTAAGGTATGAAGTTAAGACTTAAAGCTCGACCACGGCAGAATAGAGAGAAAGGACGAAGGTCGTCCCCTATGCTTAAGACATAGGCTCTACAGTATGCTATGCTGTGTGCCGCACCTGAAGTGTGCCTTGCCATGAGTCAGTCAAGGGGTACAAGAGTGATCCAAGAATGGATCACAGGACAGTGGTCAAAGTTATCCTTAGTAACTAGTGGACTAAGGAATTTTCTCGATTATGGAGGTGGTAAAAGAGTTCGTCGTAAAGGGTTACGCCGATGCAAACTTTGACACTAATCCAGATTATTCTGAGTAGTAAACTGGATTCGTATAGTAGAACAGTTATTTGGAATAGCTCCAAATAGAACATGGTAGCTGTGTCTAGGAGATGACATAGAGATTTGTGAAGCACACACGGATCTGAAAGGTTCAGACCCGTTGACTAAAACCTCTCTCATAAGCAACATGATCAAACCCAGAACTCTTGGGTGTTAGTCACATGGCGATGTGACCTGTGAGTGTTAATCACATGGCGATGTGAACTAGATTATTGACTCTAGTGCAAGTGGGAGACTGTTGGAAATATGCCCTAGAGGCAATAATAAATTGGATTATTATTATATTTCCTTGTTCATGATAATCGTTTATTATCCATGCTATAATTGTATTGATAGGAAACTCAGATACATGTGTGGATACATAGACAACACCATGTCCCTAGTGCCCTCTAGTTGACTAGCTCGTTGATCAATAGATGGTTATGGTTTCCTGACCATGGACATTGGATGTCGTTGATAACGGGATCACATCATTAGGAGAATGATGTGATGGACAAGACCCAATCCTAAGCCTAGCACAAGATCATGTAGTTCGTATGCTAAAGCTTTTCTAATGTCAAGTATCATTTCCTTAGACCATGAGATTGTGCAACTCCCGGATACCGTAGGATGCTTTGGGTGTGCCAAACGTCACAACGTAACTGGGTGGCTATAAAGGTACACTACGGGTATCTCCGAAAGTGTCTGTTGGGTTGGCATGAATCGAGACTGGGATTTGTCACTCCGTGTGACGGAGAGGTATCTCTGGGCCCACTCGGTAGGACATCATCATAATGTGCACAATGTGATCAAGGAGTTGATCACGGGATGATGTGTTACGGAACGAGTAAAGAGACTTGCCGGTAACGAGATTGAACAAGGTATCGGGATACCGACGATCGAATCTCGGGCAAGTGTCGTACCGATAGACAAAGGGAATTGTATACGGGATTGATTAAGTCCTTGACATCGTGGTTCATCCGATGAGATATCGTGAACATGTGGGAGCCAACATGGGTATCCAGATCCCGCTGTTGGTTATTGACCGGAGAACGTCTCGGTCATGTCTGCATGTCTCCCGAACCCGTAGGGTCTACACACTTAAGGTTCGATGACGCTAGGGTTATAAAGGAAGTTTGTATGTGGTTACCGAATGTTGTTCGGAGTCCCGGATGAGATCCCGGACGTCACGAGGAGTTCCGGAATGGTCCGGAGGTAAAGATTTATATATGGGAAGTCCTGTTTTGGTCACCGGAAGAGTTTCGGGGTTTATCGGTAACGTACCGGGACCACCGGGAGGGTCCCGGGGGTCCACCAAGTGGGGCCACCAACCCCAGAAGGTTGCGTGGGCCAAGGGTGGTGAGGTACCAGCCCCTAAGTGGGCTGGTGCGCCTCCCACAAGGCCCAAGGGCAGCTAGGAGGAAAAAAGGAGGAAACCCTAGGCTTAGATGGGCCTTAAGGCCCACCCTAGGGGCGCCATCCCTCTCTCCCCCTCTTGGCCGCCACCCTTGATCCCCATCTAGGGCTGCCACCCCCCCTAGGGGTGGGAACCCTAGAGGGGGCGCAGCCCCTCCCCTTCCCTATATATATGAGGCCTAGGGCTGCCCATAACACACGCGATTCGATCTCTCGTTGGTGCAGCCCTGCATCTCTCTCTCCCTCCTCTTCTGTGGTGCTTGGCGAAGCCCTGCAGGATTGCCACGCTCCTCCATCACCACCACGCCGTTGTGCTGCTGCTGGATGGAGTCTTCCTCAACCTCTCCCTCTCTCCTTGCTGGATCAAGGCGTGGGAGACGTCACCGGGCTGCACGTGTGTTGACCCCCCTAGGGGTGGGAACCCTAGAGGGGGCGCAGCCCCTCCCCTTCCCTATATATATGAGGCCTAGGGCTGCCCATAACACACGCGATTCGATCTCTCGTTGGTTGCAGCCCTGCATCTCTCTCTCCCTCCTCTTCTGTGGTGCTTGGCGAAGCCCTGCAGGATTGCCACGCTCCTCCATCACCACCACGCCGTTGTGCTGCTGCTGGATGGAGTCTTCCTCAACCTCTCCCTCTCTCCTTGCTGGATCAAGGCGTGGGAGACGTCACCGGGCTGCACGTGTGTTGAATGCGGAGGTGTCGTGCGTTCGGCACTTGGTCATCGGTGATTTGAATCACGACGAGTACGACTCCATCAACCCCGTTCACTTGAACGCTTCCGCTTAGCGATCTACAAGGGTATGTAGATGCACTCTCCTTCCCCTCATTGCTAGTCTCTCCATAGATAGATCTTGGTGACACGTAGGAAATTTTTTGAATTTCTGCTACGTTCCCCAACAAAAGGATAGCAGCATTGTCCCTTCTCTCTTTTTCTCTTATTTTTTAATTTGGGCCTTTTCTTTTTTTATGGCCTCTTTTTTTTCATCCGGAGTCTCATCCCGACTTGTGGGGGAATCATAGTCTCCATCATCCTTTCCTCACTGGGACAATGCTCTAATAATGAAGATCATCACACTTTTATTTACTTACAACTCAAAAATTACAACTCGATACTTAGAACAAAATATGACTCTATGTGAATGCCTTCAGCGGTGTACCGGGATGTGCAATGATTCAAGAGTGACATGTATGAAAAATTATGAACGGTGGCTTTGCCACAAATACTATGTCAACAACATGATCATGCAAGGCAATATGACAATGATGGAGTGTGTCATAATAAACGGAACGGTGGAAAGTTGCATGGTAATATATCTCGGAATGGCTATGGAAATGCCATAATAGGTAAGCGTGGTGGCTGTTTTGAGGAAGGTAAATGGTGGGTTTATGGTACCGGCGAAAGTTGTGCGGTACTAGAGAGGCTAGCAACGGTGGAAGGCTGAGAGTGTGTATAATCCATGGACTCAACATTAGTCATAAAGAACTCACATACTTATTGCAAAAATCTATTAGTTATTGAAATGAAGTACTGCGCGCATGCTCCTAGGGGGATAGATTGGTAGGAAAATACCATCGCTCGTTCCGACCGCCACTCATAAGGAAGACAATCAAAAAATAAATCATGCTCCGACTTCATCACATAACGGTTCACCATACATGCATGCTACGGGAATCACAAACTTTAACACAAGTATCTCTCAAATTCACAACTACTCAACTAGCATGACTCTAATATCACCATATTCATATCTCAAAACAATCATAAGGAATCAAACTTCTCATAGTATTCAATGCACTTTATATGAAAGTTTTTATTATACCCATCTTGGATGCCCATCATATTAGGACTAATTTTATAGCCAAAGCAAATTACCATGCTATTCTAAAAGACTCTAAAAATAATATAAGTGAAGCATGAAGATCAATAGTTTCTATAAAATAAAACCACCACCGTGCTCTAAAAAGATATAAGTGTAGCACTGGAGCAAAATTATCTAGCTCAAAAGATATAAATGAAGCACATAGAGTATTCTAATAAATTCCGATTCATGCGTGTCTCTCCCAAATGGTGTGTACAGCAAGGATGATTGTGGTAAACTAAAAATCAAAGAATCAAATCATAGAAGATGCTCCAAGCAAAACACATATCATGTGGTGAATAAAAATATAGCCTCAAGTAAAGTTACCGATAGACGAAGACGAAAGAGGGGATGCCTTCCAAGGCATCCCCAAGCTTAGGCTTTGTCCTTGAATTTTACCTTGGGGTGCCTTGGGCATCCCCAATATTAGGCTCTTGCCACTTCTTATTCTAAAATCCATCAAATCTTTACCCAAGAATTTGAAAACTTCACAACACAAAACTTCAACAGAAAATCTATGAGCTCCGTTAGTATAAGAAAATAAACCACCACTTTAAGGTACTGTAATGAACTCATTATTTATTTAGATTGGTGTTAAACCTACTGTATTCCAACTTCTCTATGGTTCATACCCCACGATACTAGTCATAGATGCATCAAAATAAGCAAACAACACGCGAAAAACCGAATCTGTCAAAAACAGAATAGTCTGTACCAATCTGAAGGTTTCGAATACTTCCGTAACTCCAAAAATTCTTAAAAATTAGGACGACCATGATAATTTGTATATTGATCTACTTCAGTTGGAATTGGTATTTTATCGCTCTTTGGTAAAAAAATGAAAATTATTTTCGTGAGCGCATATTTTTTGTTTTTATCAACAAGATCAAACAACAATCACCCAAGAAGATCCTAAAGGCTTTACTTGGCACAAACACTAATTAAAACATAAAAAACACAATCATAACAGAGGCTAGATGAATTATTTATTACTAAACAGGAACAAAAAGCAAAGAACAAAAATAAAATTCGGTTGCCTCCCAACAAGCGCTATCGTTTAACGCCCCTAGCTAGGCATCTATAATTTTAATGATGCTCACATGAAAGATAGAAATTCAAACACGAAGGGAGAATCATGAAGCATATGAAAATCACATCTAAGTCTAACATACTTCCTATGCATATGCATTATATAAGCAAACGAATTATCAAGACAAGCAAAAACTAGCATATGTAAGGAAGGAGAAAGAAACAATAGCAATCTCAACATAACGAGAGGTAATTTAGTGACATGGAAATTTCTACAACCATATTTTCCTCTCTCATAATAATTACATGTAGGATCATAATCAAATTCAACAATATAGCTATCACATAAAATTTTCTCTTCATGATCCACATGCATGCAAAGTTGACACTCTTCCAAAATAGTGGGATTATCATAAAATAAAGTCATGACCTCTTCGTACCTACCTTTATAAAAAATTCACAAGATTGAATATTCTCCAAATATGTGGGATCTAAAGTCGACACTCTTACAAACCCACTTTCAATATTATTGCAAACATTATTATCAATCTCATATTCATCATGGGACTTCAATAAATTTTCAACATCATAATAAGAATCACCCCAATCATGATCATTGCAACAAGTAGAGGACATAGCAAAACTAGCATCCCCAAGCTTAGGGTTTTGTATATTATTAGCACAATTGACATTAATATAATTTATAATAACATCATTGCAATCATGCTTTTCATTCAAAGATCTACCGTGAATCACTTCATAAAGTACTTCATCACAATTTTCAGATTCACGGATTTCAAGCAAAAACTCATAAAGATAATCTAGTGCACACAACTCACTAGCAATTAGTTCATCATAATTGGATCTCTTAAAAAGATTAGCAAGTGGATGAGGATCCATAAGTTTTTGTTTGATTGGCAATAAACACACAATTATACCAAGCAAACGAGCAAGCAATCCAAGTAATACATAAGGGCAAACGAAAAAGACGAACGAAAGAGAGGCTAAGAAAAGGCAAAGATTTTCGAAAATCGTTTTAGAAGTGGGGGATTGGAAAACGAGAGGCGAATGGCAAATAATGTAATTTGAGGGGGAAGAGTTTATGATGGGTACTTAGTATGTCTTGACTTGGCGTAGTTCTCCCAGGCAACGGCGCCAGAAATCCTTCTTGCTATCTCTTGAGCATGCGTTGGTTTTCCCTTGAAGACGAAAGGGTGATGTAGCAAAGTAGCGTAAGTATTTCCCTTAGTTTTTGAGAACCAAGGTATCAATATAGTAGGAGACAACGCACAAGTCATCTAGTACCTACACAAACAATGAAGAACCTTGCAACCAACGCGATAAAGGGGTTGCCAATCCCTTCACGGTCACTCGCAAAAGTGAGATCTAATAAAGATAGTGAAATATATATTTTTGGTATTTTTGTTGTATAGATTGGAAAGTAAAGATTGCAAAATAGTAAACGAGATGCGATGTAAATAAAAGAGATGTAATATAATAAGAAAGAGACCGGGGGCCCATAGGTTTCACTAGTGGCTTCTCTCAAGATGGCATGTATTACGATGGGTGAACAAAACACTACCGAGCAATTGATAGAGAAGCGCATAGTTATGAAGATATCTAAGGCAATGATCATGAATATAGGCATCACGTCCGTGTCAAGTAGATCGAAAAGATTCTGCATCTACCACTATACTCCACACATCGACCGCTATCCAACATGCATCTAGAGTATTAGGTTCAAACGAACAGAGTAGCGCTTTAAGCAAGATGTCATGATGTAGCGACCAGACCTCAAACGGTCCAATCTCTGTGCTCAGGTGTCATCCCTGGATCAGTAATGCTGACACCACACAGTACTTGAAGGATTTATAACAGAGTAGCAATCACACACTTATTACATCGAGTGTCTCAAGAGAGAACTTATTATAATAAATATGGCTTAAGGCCATCTAATAACGATAACAGCGGAAGGCTTGGAAGATAAGTGAGTCCATCAACTCCAACAGCGTCACTGAGTATAGAACCATGACCTAAAAGCACCTTAATCGTCGTCTGAAAAGTCTGCAACATTAACGTTGCAGCCCGAAATGGGTCAGCACATGGAATATGCTGGCAATGTAACACATAGAGAGTAATGAAAGAATAAGGCTATACTATATGCATATTTGGCTGGTGGAAAGCTCTATGGTTACAGTTTTGAGAAAAGCCAATTTTTCCCTACTGCAAAGGAATAAATTTTATTTAACTATCATGGTAGTTGTTAAACATTGAGAATGGTTGACAGCATTCTCAATCCCAATTAAGCATCATCATTAGAAAAACCCAACAAAATTAACTTTAGAGTAACATGATGAGATTCACATGATAATCCAAGTACTAGATACTCAAGATGTCCATAACCGGGGACACGGCTAACCATGATTAGTTTATACACTCTGCAGAGGTTTGCGCACTTTTCCCCACAAGACTCGATCGCCTCCGTTTGATTTCTCGCACTACATGGTGTTTGAGAAACAGATGACCGAGACATAGTCTTTCAGAAGCTACACTTACTTTCATAACCTTACGATCGGGTAGACCGTTACACCTACTTTCCCCTACATCTGCTAGTCTACCATTGTAAGAGTTCGCACAACTTAATCAACTATGCTAGAGCCCATAGTAGCTTGTGACTGCACACGGAAGTTTCTAGCATGAATAATCTCATGATCCCTTTGAGCCTGGGTGGCGGTCCAAAAGAAAAACAAGCAATCACTGTAATACCCAGGTGCCTCAATCCACCCAGATGTGTATTTAAGTTGCCACCTAAGATAAACCTTTAAATTAACAAATCTCACATCTGTCATGGATACACTCACCCAATCCACGTCTACTAGCATAGCATGGCATAATAAGCAAACGTAGAAGTAACTCCCAAAGGTTTGATAATAACAGGTGATAGGTACTACCTCATCTACTTCCCAAACCCACAATTTAATTAGATCCTAATCATGCAATGTGTCAGGATTGATCTAATGCAATAAAACTGGGTAGTTGGAAGTATGATCAAAGTGTTACTTGCCTTGCTGATGATCCGGGAAACCTAGCGATTCGAAGTAGCAAGCGGCGCACTCCGGGTACTCTATCGCAAAAAAACAAGCATACAATAAGTAATCAACTAATGCACAGGTAAAACTCGAATAAGAGATCTAACCAGAAAGTTCAACTTAAGAATTCCGGTTGGCAAAAAGAATCAAATCGAATGAAGCAACAAAAGACAAACGACAAAAGGAACAAGCTTCGTTTACTATTCTGGATCTAGGGCAATTTTTACAGTGGCAAACTTGTTTGAGTTGGTTAAACGGAAAGAGGGTTTCGAGACGAAACTCCAGGCGCTTGAATCGCCTGATTCCTATAAACGAGCGAAAAGTTAGACTAAAACGAAAATCGGATCAGGAATCGAGATCAGAAAAATCGCCGATTTAATCCGAGAAAAAGAAAAACGACGAATGTTCGTTAAAACGAACGAATGGACGAACGCTCGCTAATTAAATAAACCGGAAAACCGATCTATTTAAAAAACGAAACTAAAAAAACGGAGAAAACCGACGGAAAACCGATTGGTTTTTAGAAAAACCAGCGGCGAAAAAAAACTACCTCCGGTGGCGGCGGCGGTCCGGCGGTGGCGGCGGGCGGCGGGGCGGCAGCGGCCTACGGTTAGGGTTTCGGGGCGGGGCGCGGCTGGGCTGGCCTTGGGCCTCGGCGGCGTTATATAAAGGGCCCGGCCAGGCGGAGTCCTGGCCGGTTACGGCCTAGAGTCGGTTCAGACTCTTTTAAAAAAAATTACGCTCAGAAAAAAACAAAAGGAATACTAAACGGACTCCAAAAATCCCGAAATAAATTTTCCCCGGCTTCTAAAATCAAGCCGCACAGGATGAACATTTATTTGGGGCCTAAATGCAATTTTGAAAAACGCGCATTTTTCCTAAATTCAAATAAAATAGCAAATAAAAACAAAATAAAATCTTATTTGATTTTTAGTTAAATCCTCAATATTTCTTTATTTTGGGAAAGTCATTTTATTCCCTCTCTCATATTTTTGTAATAGAAATAATTGAAGATAAAATAAATAAAATCAAATGATCCTATTTTCAAAATTTGAGAAAAACTCAAAGATGAAAATAACGAAATCCCCAACTCTCTCTCCGAGGGTCCTTGAGTTGCGTAGAATTTTCTAGGATCAACCAAAATGCAATAAAATATGATATGCAATGATGATCTAGTGTATAACATTCCAAATTGAAAATTTGGGATGTTACAAACCTACCCCCCTTAAGATGAATCTCGCCCTCGAGATTCGGGTTGGCTAGAAAATAGGTGAGGGTGGTCCTTCAACATTTGTTCCTCTCGCTCCCAAGTGGCTTCATCCTCCGTGTGGTGGCTCCACTGAACTTTGCAAAACTTGATAACCTTGCTGTGGGTGACTCGACTGGCATACTCTAGAATCTTAACTGGTTTCTCCTCATAGGTCAAATCACTGTCCAACTGAATCGCTTCCAGCGGCATTGTATCTCTCAGCGGTATATCGGCCATCTCTGCGTGGCAGTTCTTCAACTGGGAAACGAGGAATATATCGTGGACTCCTGACAATCCTTCGGGCAATTCCAACTTATAGGATACTTCTCCCATACGCTCCATAACTTTGTATGGGCCTACAAAACATGGCGCTAACTTTCCCTTAACTCCAAAGCACTTAACTCCTCGAAGTGGTGATACTCGGAGATAAACTCGGCTCCGACTTCGTTAACTGTCTCCTTGCGTTTTGAATCTGCATAGCTCTTCTACCTGGATTGGGCTACCTTGAGCCTATCATGAATTAATTTCACTTTCTGTTCAGGCTCCTTAATCAGATCCGGTCCAAACAACTTACGGTCTCCAACTTCATCCCACGACAATGGGGTCCTGGACCTCCTTCCGTACAAGGCTTCGAAAGGGGCCATCTTCAAACTGGATTGATAACTGTTGTTGTAAGAGAACTCTGCATATGGCAAATTCTCGTCCCAACTAGATCCGTAATCTAGCACACAAGCTCTTAGCATATCCTCCAAAATCTGATTGACTCTCTCGGTCTGTCCATCTGTCTGCGGATGGAAAGCTGTACTGAACTCTAGCCTGGTACCCAAAGTTTCATGCAACTGATTCCAGAACTTTTAGGTAAACTGGGTTCCTCTATCTGATACAATGCTCCTTGGAACTCCATGCAGACATACGATTCTGGTCATGTATATCTTTGCCAACTTTGCACTGGTGTAGGTAGTCTTCACTGGAATGAAATGTGCTACCTTTGTCAAACGATTGACTACAACCCATATTGAGTCATAGCCTGAACGAGTTCTGGGTAAACCCATAATAAAATCCATGCCTAACTTATCCCACTTCCACTCGGGTATTGGCAATGGCTGTAGCAATCCTGCTGGCTTCTGATGCTATGCCTTTACTCTGTGGCATACATCACAAACTGCTACATACTCCGTAATATCCTTTTTCATTCCGGTCCACCAGAAAGTATCCTTCAAATCCAAATACATCTTGGTATTTCCTGGGTGAATCGAATATGGTGAATCATGGGCCTCTTGCAGAATTAACTTCCTGATCTCCGAATCATTAGGCAAATAAACCCGGTGTTCAAACCATAAGGTATCATGCTCATCCTCACGAAATCCCTTAGCTTTTCCTTTTCTCATTTTCTCCTTTATAGAGGCAATCTCCTTGTCAGTCTTCTGGGCTTCTTTGATCTTATCCATCAAACTAGACTGAATCTCCAATGCTGCTACATAGCCTCTTGGTACTATCTCCAAACATAGCTCATGAAGATTTTCGGATAACTCCCTTGGTAAATCTCCCGTCATTAAGGTGTTGACATGACTTTTTCGGCTCAGCGCATCGGCTACTACGTTAGCCTTTCTGGGGTGATAATGCAATTTCATATCGTAATCCTTGATGAGCTCCAACCATCTCCTTTGCCTGAGATTCAACTCCTTCTGCGTGAAAATATACTTCAAACTCTTGTGATCCGTGTACACCTCACAATGGTTTCCAATGAGAAAGTGTCTCCAAGTTTTCAATGCATTCACTACGGCTGCTAACTCCAAATCATGCATAGCATAATTTAACTCATGAGGCTTAAGTTGTCGTGAGGCATATGAAACAACTCTTCCTTCCTGCATAAGCACTGCTCCAAGTCCTTGACGTGAAGCGTCGCAATACACCTCTTCAACAACTCCGTCATAGGCTTCGCAATCTTCGAGAAATTCTCAATGAATCTCCGATAGTATCCTGCAAGTCCAAGAAAACTCCGGATCTCTCCAACTGTTGTTGGGGCTTCCCAATTTGTCACGGTATCAACCTTAGTGGGATCTACTACTATACCTTCTCCAGATATAACGTGTCCGAGAAATCCAACTTCCTTCAACCAAAACTCACATTTGCTAAATTTGGCATATAATTGATGTTCTCTGAGTTTTCCAAGAACCAAACGCAAATGCTCCTTATGCTCTTCTTCATTCTTCGAGTAAACCAGGATATCATCAATGAACACTACAACGAACTTATCCAGAAACTCCATAAACACCTTGTTCATCATGTTCATAAAATATGCAGGTGCGTTAGTCAGACCAAATGTCATAACCGTATACTTGTACAGCCCATACCTGGTGGTAAAAGCCGTCTTAGGTATATCCTGTTCTCGAATCTTCAACTGGTGGTATCCTGATCGCAGATCGATCTTGGAAAATACCTTAGCTCCTTGCAATCGATCAAACAGATCATTGATCATCGGTAGTGGGTACTTGTTCTTGATGGTTACTTCATTCAATCCTCGATAATCAACAACCATCCTTAGCGATCCATCTTTCTTCTCCACTAGAAGTACTAGAGATCCCCAAGGTGAAGAACTTGGGCGAATATATCCTTTATCCGGTAACTCCTTAATCTGCTTCTTAATCTCCACCAAATCCTTCGCGGGCATCCTATATGATCTCTTTGATATTGGCCCTGTGCCTGGCAAAAGCTCAATCAAAAACTCAATATCTCTATCCGGTGGCATGCCTGGAAATTCTTCTGGAAATACATCAGGGAAATCCTTCACAACTGGTACTTCCTCCTGCACAACTCCTATTAAACAATTTACCTGATTCCTCTTTGGCACATGCCGGGATACATACTTGATCATTCTTCCTTCTAGGGTGGTGAGCAAAATTGACTTACTGGCGCAATCGATGTTTCCTCCATACATCGACAGCCAATCCATACCCAGAATTACATCCAAACCTTGTGATTCCAAAATGATTAAATCCGCGGGAAACACATGCCTACCTATACTCAATGGCACTTGAAAACATCCTTGGCTAGCCATATACTCTGCTCCTGGTGAGCTTACTAACATAGGTGTTCTAAGAACTTTGGTGGGCAGGTTATACTTATCCAAAAATTCCCTTGATATGTATGAATGTGATGCACCAGTATCAAAAAGAACAAGTGCAGTAAATGACTTAACCAAAAACTTACCGATTACTGCATCCGGCTGCTCTTCAACCTCCTCCACATTAACGTGGTTCACCTGTCCTCTGTTGAAAGGGTTCGACTTCTTTCCAGAGCTTCCATTGCCATTACCATTCTGTGATTCAGGACATTCATTGGCATAATGTCCGGTCTTCTGGCACTTGAAACAAGTGACTTGGCTCAGGTCTCTCTTGGCTGGGGTTGATGGGTTGGTGTGGTTCTGGCCGTTGCTTCCTCCATTCCCATTACCATTCTTGGTGCCATTGTGGTTGTGCGAGCTACCTCCTCCATGGGTATGCTGAAAATGTCCTCCCGGTCTAGGGGTAAAACCTGGCTTCTGCAGAGCTCCTGAATTGTACTTCCCTTGTCCATATTTCCTATTGCGATTCTCAATCTGCTGCTGCTTCCCTTCAATCATGGGAGCACGATCTACCAACTCCTGCTGGTTGTTGAAGGTTGCTACCATCAACTGCATGCTCAACTCATCATTCAGTCCTTCTAGAAACTTCTCCTGCTTTGCTTCATCCGTAGCAATGTCATACGGGGCATAACATGCTAACTTACTAAAGTCCTCCACATACTGGCCAACTGTCCGTCCTCCTTGGCGGAAGTTGCGAAACTCTCGCTTCTTCATGGCCATAGCTCCTACTGAAACATGGCCAGTACGAAAAGCTTGCTGAAACTGGTCCCACGTGACAGTGTCGACAGGGAAAGTGGCTGTGAAATTCTCCCACCATGATGTTGCGGGTCCTTCAAGCTGATGTGCGGCAAACTTCACCTTTTCCGCATCTATGCATCCTGCGGTGGTCAACTCCCTTGCTGTCTTATGGAGCCAATCATCTGCTACTATCGGCTCGGTGCTACTGGAGAACACTAGCGGATTCAGCCTAAGAAAACAGGCTAAGTGATCAACAGGTGGTGGTGGTGGTGGGTTGTTGTTGTTGTTCCCCTGATTCTGATTCTGGACTAGCAACTGCATCAATGTGTTCTGCTGCTGGATCAACTGGGTGAGCTCCGGTGGGAAGGTAAATCCGGGGTCACGTCTCGGAGGCATCTGAGGCTTTAGAAAAGATGATATTTAAGAATAGAGAGGGGTCTAGAGAGAAAACACTACCCATATGCACATGAGGCAAAAGAAAACAATTCACTTCATTCAATCAATCAAACAAGGGCATACAATCGATCTAACTATCGCAAGAGTGCTCGGACTACTATATTTACATGGTGGACTAGTACTACTATTGGGGTGGTCTACTAGAAATATACTTTGGTTGCAGATTCCATGATATCTGCTCCAGCTTCATCAACATAGTCATCATTGCTATCATCTGGATCCGAGTTGGTGTCGTCGATGATGATGTAGTCTTCCGGACGAATCTCCTTGGGTTCTTCATCTTCCTCTACTAGTGTAGGGCCTCCCATAAATATTCCAATCTTCTTGATCAGATCGTCGTTCTTCTCCACTAATACTTCGATTTCCTCTTCATAATCTTCACATGTAGCCTTGAGTTCTTCCTCCAGTTCCTTGATTCTTGTCCTCAACTTCTTCAGATCTATCATGTTGGCGCACATCTGGTTCTCCTACCGTCGAATGTGTTGGTTTAACTCCTGGATAAAAGCTGCAACTGATCTATCCTTCCTGGTGCTGATCATCTCCCAGTGCTCATCTCGGCGCCCACAAATCTGGTAGATAGTATCCTTGAGGTCATTGCGGTAAACTTCTCCAATGCGTCCCATGGCGATGTGAGCTGCCATGCTCTTTCCTAGACTCCAAGTTGGTGCATCAAAAGAAAACTCTATGGGCTCAGTGACTGGCATGAACGTCCTTCCTGGAACTTGAACTTGAATCATGCAGCGCTCTTCTTCAGGTAGAGTGGCATTGTAGGTTCCGGTGAATCTCGGTACTCCTATGTTCAGATATCTAGTGACTTCCTTCAAGTGTCGTCCAAAGGGTGTATCTTCATCCGGTTGCATGAACTTGTTCCTTGCATCCACCATCTTAAAAGAGTAGAAAAGATTTGAAGTCAGAAAGATAAGAGAGTGAGTAGTGATCTAGGTCTTAGTGGTCGTGTCCTACAGTCAGCGTGTGCTCTGATACCATCTTGTAGCGACCAGACCTCAAACGGTCCAATCTCCGTGCTCAGGTGTCATCCCTGGATCAGTAATGCTGACACCACACAATACTTGAAAGATTTATAACAGAGTAGCAATCACACACTTATTACATCGAGTGTCTCAAGAGAGAACTTATTACAATAAATATGGCTTAAGGCCATCTAATAACGATAACAGCGGAAGGCTTGGAAGATAAGTGAGTCCATCAACTCTAACGGCATCACTGAGTATAGAACCACGACCTAAAATCACCTTAATTGTCGTCTGAAAAGTCTGCAACATTAACGTTGCAGCCCGAAATGGGTCAGCACATGGAATATGTTGGCAATGTAACACATAGAGAGTAATGAAAGAATAAGGCTATACTATATGCATATTTGGCTGGTGGAAAGCTCTATGGTTACAGTTTTGTGAAAAACCAATTTTTCCCTACTGCAAAGGAATAAATTTTATTTAACTATCATGGTAGTTGTTAAACATTGAGAATGGTTGACAGCATTCTCAATCCCAATTAAGCATCATCATTAAACAAAACCCAACAAAATTAACTTTAGAGTAACATGATGAGGTTCACATGATAATCCAAGTACTAGATACTCAAGATGTCCATAACCGGGGACACGGCTAACCATGATTAGTTTATACACTTTGCAGAGGTTTGCGCACTTTTCCCCACAAGACTTGATCGCCTCCGTTTGATTTCTCGCACTACATGGTGTTTGAGAAACGGGTGACCGGGACATAGTCTTTCAGAAGTGCTAGCACCTTACGATCGGGTAGACCGTTACACCTACTTTCCCCTACATCTGCTAGTCTATCATTGTAAGAGTTCGCACAACTTAATCAACTATGATAGAGCCCATAGTAGCTTGTGGCTGCACACCGAAGTTTCTAGCATGAATAATCTCATGATCCCTTTGAGCCTGGGTGGCGGTCCAAAAGAAAAACAGGCAATCACTGGAATACCCAGGTGCCTCAATCCACCCAGATGTGTATTTAAGTTGCCACCTGAGATAAACCTTTAAATTAACAAATCTCACATCTGTCATGGATACACTCACCCAATCCACGTCTACTAGCATAGCATGGCATAATAAGCAAACGTAGAAGTAACTCCCAAAGGTTTGATAATAACAGGTGATAGGTACTACCTCATCTACTTCCCAAACCCACAATTTAATTAGATCCTAATCATGCAATGTGTCAGGGTTGATCTAATGCAATAAAACTGGGTAGTTGGAAGTATGATCAAAGTGTTACTTGCCTTGCTGATGATCCGGGAAACCTAGCGATTCGAAGTAGCAAGCGGTGCACTCCGGGTACTCTATCGCAAAAAAACAAGCATACAATAAGTACTCAACTAATGCATAGGTAAAACTCGAATAAGAGATCTAACCAGAAAGTTCAACTTAAGAACTCCGGTTGGCAAAAAGAATCAAATCGAATGAAGCAACAGAAGACAAACGGCAAAAGAAACAAGCTTCATTTACTATTCTGGATCTAGGGCAATTCTTAAAGTGGCAAAAACTTGATTGAGTTGGTTAAACGGAAAGAGCGTTTCGAGACGAAACTCTAGGCGCTTGAATCGCCGGATTCCGATAAACGAGCGAATAGTTAGACTAAAACAAAAATCGGATCAGGAATCGCGATCAGAAAAATCGCGGATTTAATCCGAGAAAAAGACAAACGACGAACGTTCATGAAAACGAACGAATGGACGAACGCTCGCTAATTAAATAAACCGGAAAACTGATCTATTTAAAAAAACGAAACAAAAAAACTGACAAAATTGACGGAAAACCGATCGGTTTTCTAAAAAAATCGGCGGCAAAAAAAAAACTACCTCCGGCGGCGGCGGTCCGGCGGCGGCGGCGGCGGTCCGGCGGCGGCAGCGGCGGTCCGGCGGCGGCAGCGGGCGGCGAGGCGGCCTAGGGTTAGGGTTTCGGGGCGGGGCGCGGCTGGGCTGGCCTTGGGCCTCGGCGGCGCTATATAAAGGGCCGGGCCAGGCGGAGTCCTGGCCGGTTATGGCCAGAGTCGGTTCAGACTCATTTTTTTTAATAATTACGCTCAGAAAAAAAAACAAAAGGAATACTAAACGGACTCCAAAAATCCCGAAATAAATTTTCCCCGGCTTCTAAAATCAAGCCGCATAGGATGAACATTTATTTGGGGCCTAAATGCAATTTTGGAAAATGTGCATTTTTCCTAAATTCAAATAAAATAGCAAATAAAACCAAAATGAAATCTTATTTGATTTTTTTATGAAATCCTCAACATTTCTTTATTTTGGGAAAGTCATTTTATTCCCTCTCTCATATTTTTGTAATAGAAATAATTGAAGATAAAATAAATAAAATCAAATGGTCCTATTTTCAAAATTTGAGAAAAACTCAAATATGAAAATAACGAAATCCCCAACTCTCTCCGAGGGTCCTTGAGTTGCGTAGAATTTTCTAGGATCAACCAAAATGCAATAAAATATGATATGCAATGATGATCTAGTGTATAACATTCCAAATTGAAAATTTGGGATGTTACACATGATGTAGAGGGATAAACTCAAGCAATATGATATAAACCCCATCTTTTTTATCCGCAATGGCAACAATACAATACGTGCCTTGGTGCCCCTACTGTCACTGGGAAAGGACACCGCAAGATTGAACCCGAAGCTAAGCACTTCTCCCATTGCAAGAAAAACCAATCTAGTAGGCCAAACTAAACCAATAATTCGAAGAGACTAGCAAAGATATCAAATCATGCATATAAGAATTCAGAGAAGAACCAAATAATGTTCATAGATAATCTTGTTCATAAACCCACAATTCATCGGATCTCGGCAAACACACTGCAAAAGAGTATTACATTAAATAGATCTCCAAGAACATCGAGGAGAACTTTGTATTGAGAATCAAACAGAGAGAACAAGCCATCTAGCTAATAACTATGGACCCGAAGGTCTGTGGTAAACTACTCACGCTTCATCGGAGAGGCTATGGTGTTGATGTAGAAGCACTCCGTGATCGATTCCTCCTCTGACAAATCGCCGGAAGAGGCCCCAAGATGGGATCTCACGGGTACAGAAGGTTGTGGCGGTGGAAAAGTGGTTTCATGGCTCTCTGCGATGTTTCTAGGGTATAAGAGTATATATAGGCGGAAGAAGTCCGTCGTTGGAGCTACGAGGGGCCCATGAGGGTGGGGGCGCGCCTACCCCCCTAGGCGCGCCCTCCTGCCTTGAGGCCACATAGTGGCATTCAAGACTTCAACTCCAAGTCTTCTGGTTTGCTTTTGGTCCAAGAAAGATCATCGCGAAGGTTTCATTCCGTTTGGATTCCGTTTTGTATTCCTTTTCTGCGAAACTGGCACTGGGCCTCCGGTAAATAGGTTAGTCCCAAAAATAATATAAAAGAGCATATTAAAGCCCATTAAACATCCAATACAGATAATATAATAGCATGGAACAATAAAAAATTATAGATACGTTGGACACGTATCACACTCCTGCGTGTTGCGTACGCAGCTTGGAGCAGACCCACCCCCTTATACAAGCGCAGGTGGTTACCGTCCAACTAGGCACGCGCCGCTCAATTGTTGACGTCCGAATAGCTTTTGGAGAATCGCGACATCGAGTGCCCATACTTATTCCTACGTGGTGGTTAGTGCGAAAAGGCCAAAGGCCTATGATACGTCCATTTTGCATCATGCTTTTATATCGATATTTATTGCATTATGGGTTGTTATTACACATTATGTCACAATACTTATGCCTATTCTATCTTATTTTACAAGGTTTACATAAAGAGGGAGAATGCCGATAGCTGGGATTCTGGGCTGGAAAAGGAGGAAATATAAGCAAGCTTTCGGGACGAGACTCCGCCGCCATGAGGCGGAACCTTGGCGAAACCAATCTAGGGCTGTGGCGGAGCTGTTCTGCCGAGGAAACTTCCCTCCGGGAGGGGGAAATCATCGCCATCGTCATCACCAATGATCCTCTCATCGGGAGGGGGTCAATCTCCATCAACATCTTCACCAGCACCATCTCCTCTCAAACCCTAGTTCATCTCTTGTATCCAATTCTTGTCCCCAAGTCTGGGATTGGTACCTGTGGGTTGCTAGTAGTGTTAATTACTCCTTGTAGTTGATGCTAGTTGGTTTATTTGGTGGAAGATCATATTTTTAGATCCTATATGCATATTAATACTCGTCTGATTTCATGAATATGCTTTGCGAGTAGTTACGTTTGTTCCTGAGGACATGGGAGAAGTCTTGCTTTTAGTAGTCATGTGAATTTGGTATTTGTTCAATATTTTGATGAGATGTATGTTGTCTCTCCTCTAGTGGTGTTATGTGAACGTCGACTACATGACATTTCACCATTATTTGAGCCTAGAGGAAGGCATTGGGAAGTAATAAGTAGATTATGGGTTTCTAGAGTGACAGAAGCTTAAACCCTAGTTTATGTGTTGCTTCGTAAGGGGCTGATTTGGATCCACATGTTTCATGCTATGGTTAGGTTTACCTTAATTCTTTTGTTGTAGTTGCGGATGCTTGCAATAGAGGTTAATCATAAGTGGGATTCTTGGCCAAGTAAGGACATCACCCAAGCACCAGTCCACCCACATACCAAATTATCAAAGTACCGAACGTGAATCATATGATCGTGATGAAACCTAGCTTGACGATAACTCCCATGTGTCCTCGGGAGCGCTTTTCTCTATATAAGAGTTTGTCCTGGATTGTCCTTTGCTACAAAAAGGATTGGGCCACCTTGCTGCACTTTATTTACTTTTGTTGGCGTCCTGGGAACGGGGGTCCCCAAACTTGCCTGCCTGCGGCCCGCGGCGTGGCTGAGCCTGCAGGCCGTACGACCCATCTCACCAGCAAAGCATCCAAGACCCTCGCGAGGGTCCAAGCCTCGCGAGGCGGACGACGCAAGACCTCCTCGGGAGTAGCCTGGCTAGGCAGGCTCACGAGGAGCGGAGATATCAAGGCGGGGCAAACCTCACGAGACCCTCGTGACATGAGCCATGACGCACGACACCAGGCGGGCGCCAGCGCGCGCAGCGTCCTTGTTTCCTCTTTGGTGCTAAGGAGGCCAGTGCAGGCGAAGAGTACCGAGGCATCAGGAAAAGGTTGCTATATTGGTGCAATGAGACCAAGACCAAGAGGACGGCAAGATGGAGGTCATCGTGGAGCCCAAGACGGCGTCACCTTAGAGATTTTCACAGGCGAAGACCACTTTTGTCAGGATAGCTTGTACTAGCTGTCCCCCTTCAAATTGTCCTGCCATTGTTGGCTCCCTTCCCGCTCGATATTCGGGAAGAGGACCAGGGCCAATATAAATAGGACTAGCCACCACCTTAGCAAGGGACGGATCATTCAGACCATCCTCACACGCACAAGCTCACCGAGCTCAAGAACACCTCAACCTCAGGAGGCTGTTCTTCCCTTGTACTGTTCATCATTAGCCCTAGAGGCAATCCACCACCACCACACTGGAGTAGGGTATTACACCACAATGGTGGCCCGAACCAGTATAAATCTCGTGTCTTTCTGTGTTGCGAGTTCGTCGAGTTAGTCCGCGAGATCTTAGCGAGCTAGGGCGTAGATTGGTGGGAAGGAAAGACTTCGCGCGCACCCCAGTGTTTGAACCTTAAGGGTTTGCCGGAACCCCACATCCGACAAATTTTGTTACTTGTTGCTCGTTACAAAGTATCTTATCACAAAACTATATGTTACCTATAATTTCAGTGCTTGCAGAGAATACCTTGCTGAAAACCACTTATAATTTCCTTCTGCTCCTCGTTGGGTTTGACACTCTTACTTATCGAAAGGACTAGATAGATCCCCTATACTTGTGGGTCATCAAGACTCTTTTCTAGCACCGTTGCCGGGGAGTGAAGCGCCTTTGGTAGGTGGAATTTGGTAAGGAAAAATTTATATAGTGTGCTGAAATTTACTATCACTTGTTACTATGGAAAGTAATCCTCTAAGGGGCTTGTTCGGGGTATCTTCACCCCAGTATAGCAAAGAGTTTCACCCCAACCTACTGAACCTATTGAACCTACTGAAAATGAAAATGTCTGCTTTGAAATTCCTTCGGGTACGATAGAAAAAACTGCTAGCTAATCCTTTTTCAGGAGATGGAACATTACATCCTGATGAGCACTTAATATATGTGGATGAAGTTTGTGGATTATTTAAGCTTGCAGGTATGCCTGATGATGTTATCAAGAAGAAGGTCTTCCCTTTATCTTTGGAGGGAGATGCATTGACATGGTATAGGCTATGTGATGATATGTGATCATGGAACTACAAACGATTGAAATTGGAATTTCATCAGAAGTTTTATCCTATGCATCTTGTTCATCGTGATCGTAATTATATATATAATTTTTGGCCTCGTGAAGGAAAAAGCATCGCTCAAGCGTGGGGAGGCTTAAGTAAATGTTATATTCATGACCCAATCATGAGCTCTCAAGAGAAATGATTATTCAAAAAATTTATGCTTGTCTTTCTGATAACAACCGCACCATGCTCGATACTTCTTGTGCTTTTTTTTATGATGAAAACTATTTAATTCAAATGGGATTTATTGGAAAGAATTAAACGCAACTCTGAAGATTGGGATCTCGGCGAAGGTAAGGAGTCAGGTATGACACCTAAGTTTGATTGTGTTAAATCTTTTATGGATACCGATGTTTTCCGTAAACTTAGCACTAAATATGGACTTGACTCTGAGATAGTAACCTCTTTTTGTGAATCTTTTGCTACTCATGTTGATCTCCCTAAGGAGAAGTGGTTTAAATATCATCCTCCCATTGAAGTAAAAGTAGTTGTACCTATTAAAGTTGAAGAAAAGACTGTCACTTATAATGATCCTATATTCCTACTGCTTATGTTGAGAAACCACCTTTTCCTGTTAGGATAAAAGATCATGCTAAAGCTTCAACTGTGGTTTGTAAAAGCAATATTAGAACCTATACTCCTCCTGAGCAACTTAAAGTTGAACCTAATATGCTATTGTTAAGGATCTCTTGGCTGATAATATTGAGGGGCATGTTATTTATTTCTGTGATGAAACTGCTAGAATTGCTAAACCTTGTGCTAAAGATAAACATAGACCTATGGTAGGCATGCCTGTTATTTCTGTTAAAATAGGAGATCATTGTTATCATGGCTTGTGTGATATGAGTGCTAGTGCTAGTGCAATACCTATTGACTTATACAAAGAAATTATGCATGATATTGCACCTGCTGAGTTAGAAGAAATTGATGTCACCATTAAACTTGCCAATAGAGATACTATTTCACCAATGGGAATTGTTAGAGATGTCGAAGTCTTGTGTGGGAAAACTAAATATCCTGCTGATTTTCTTGTTCTTGGTTCCTCACAAGATAGCTTTTGTCCCATTATATTTGGTAGACCCTTCTTAAACACTGTTAATGCTAGGCTAGACTGCAAAAAGGATGTTATTACTATTGGTTTAGGTGATATGTCTCATGAGTTCAACTTTTCGAAATTTCATAGACAACACTGTGAAGAAGAATTTCCTAGTAAAGATGAAATTATTGGTCTTGCTTCTATTGTCGTACCTCCTAGTGATCCTTTAGAACAATATTTGCTAGACCATGAAAATGATATGTTTATGAATGAAAGAAGGGAAATAGATGAGGTGTTCTTTAAATGGGGACCTATTCTAAAACACAACTTGCCTGTTGAAATCTTAGGGGATCCCCCTCTACCCAAGGGTGATCCCGTGTTTGATCTTAAACCTTTGCCTGATACTCTTAAATATGCTTATCTTGATGAAAAGAAGATATATCCTATTATCATTAGTGCTAACCTTTCAGAGAAGGAGGAAGAAAAATTATTGAAAACTCTAAAGAAGCACCGTGCTGCTATTGGATATACTCTTGATGATCTTAAGGGCATTAGTCCCAATCTATGTCAACACAAAATAAATTTGGAAAAAGATGCCACACCAGTTATTGATCATCAACGACGGCTGAATCCTAAGATGAAAGAAGTGGTAAGAAAAGAAATACTAAAGCTCCTTGAGGTAGGTATAATTTATCCCGTTGCTGATACTCAGTGGGTAAGTCATGTCCATTGTGTTCCTAAGAAGGGAGGTATTACTGTCGTTCCTAATGATAAAGATGAATTGATTCCGCAAAGAATTATTACATGTTATAGGATGGTAATTGATTTTCGCAGATTAAATAAAGCTACTAAAAAGATCATTACCCTTTGCCTTTCATCGATCAAATGCTAGAAAGATTATCCAAACATACACATTTTTGCTTTCTAGATGGTTACTCTGGCTTCTCTCAAATACATGTGTCAGCTGATGATCAATCTAAGACCACTTTTACTTGTCCTTTCGGTACTTTTGCTTATAGACGTATGCCTTTTGGTTTATGTAATGCACCTGCTACCTTTCAAAGATGCATGATGGCTATATTTTCTGATTTTTGTGAAAAGATTTGTGAGGTATTCATGGATGATTTCTCCGTTTATGGATCCTCTTTTGATGATTGCTTAAGCTACCTTGATCGAGTTTTGCAGAGATGTGAAGAAACTAACCTTGTCTTGAATTGGGAGAAATGCCACTTTATGGTTAATGAAGGTATTGTCTTGGGGAACAAAATTTCTGAAAGGGTCATTGAACTTGATAAAGCTAAAGTTGATGCTATTGAAAAGATGACGTGTCCCAAGGACATCAAAGGTATAAGAAGTTTCCTTGGTCATGCCAGTTTTTATAGGAGGTTCATTAAGGACTTCTCAAAAATTTCTTGGCCTTTGACTAATTTATTACAAAAATATATACCGTTCGTCTTTGATAATGATTGTGTAGAAGCATTTGAAATACTTGAGAAAGCATTGATCTCTGCACCTATTGTTCAGCCACCTAATTGGAATTTACCTTTTGAAATTATGTGTGATGCTAGTGATTATGTTGTAGGTGTTGTTCTAGGCCAAAGAGTTGATAAGAAATTAAATTTTATTCAATATGCTAGTAAAACTCTAGACAACGCCGAGAGAAATTATGCTACAACTGAAAAAAGAATTCTTAGCAGTTGTATTTTCTTGTGATAAGTTCAGACCTTATATTGTTGATTCTAAAGTAACTATTCACATGGATCATGTTGCTATTAAATATCTTATGGAAAATAAAGATGCTAAACATAGACTTATTAGACGGGTTCTCCTCCTACAAGAATTTGATCTGCATATTATTGATAGAAATGGAGCTGAGAACCCAGTTGCAGACAACTTGTCTAGGTTAGAAAATGTTCTTGATGACCCACTACCTGTTGATGATAGCTTTCCTGATGAACAATCAAATGTCACAAGTGCTTCTCACACTGCTTCATGGTATGCTTATTATGCTAATTATATTGTTGCTAAGTTTATACCACCTAGTTTCACATACCAGCAAAAGAAAAAGTTTTTCTACGATTTACGACATTACTTCTGGGATGACCCACACCTTTATAAAGGAGTAGATGGTATTATTAGACGTTGTGTACCTGAGCATGAACAGGAACAGATCCTACGCAAGTGTCACTCCGAAGCTTATGGAGGACTGTAGGATCGAAAGTATGTCTAGAGGGGGGAGGTGATTAGACTACTTGACCAAATAAAACTTATCCTTTTCCCAATTTTCGTTCTTGGCAGATTTTAGCAACTTTGGACAAGTCAAGCCATCTTAACACAATTCAAGCAAGCATGCAAAGAGTATATGAGCAGCAGAAAGTAAAGCATGCAACTTGCAAGAATGTAAAGGGAAGGGTTTGGAGGATTCAAACGCAATAGGAGACACGGATGTTTTTGTTGTGGTTCCAATAGGTGGCGCTATTGTACATCCACGTTGATGGAGACTTCAACCCATGAAGGGTAACGGCTGCACAAGTCCACGGAGGGCTCCACCCACGAAGGGTCCACGAAGAAGCAACCTTGTCTATCCCACCATGTCCGTCATCCATGAAGGACTTGCCTCACTAGGGTAGATCTTCACGAAGTAGGCGATCTCCTTGCCCTTACAAACTCCTTAGTTCAACTCCACAATCTTGTCATAGGCTCCCAAGTGACACCTAGCCAATCTAGGAGATACCACTCTCCAACAAATAACAAATGGTGTGTTGATGACGTACTCCTTGCTCTTGTGCTTCAAATGATAGTCTCCCCAACACTCAACTCTCTCTCACAGGATATTGATTTGGTGGAAATAAGATTTGAGTGGAAAGCAACTTGGGAAGGCTAGAGATCAAGATTCATATGCTAAGAATGGAATATCTTGGCCTCAACACAAGTGTAGGTGGTTCTCTCTCAGAAAAGGTAAGTTGGAAGTGGAGGTTCGTTCTGATGGCTCTCTCCACCAATGAAGAGGAGGTGGAGGGGTATATATAACCTCCACACAAAATCTAATTGTTACACACAACTTGCCAATCTCGGTGGGACCGAATTGATAAACTCGGTCGGACCGATTCAGTAAATCTAGTGACCGTTAGGATTTTCGGTGGGACCGACATGCAACTCGGTAGGACCGATATGGTTAGGGTTAGGGCATAACGTAATCTCGGTGAGACCGATTACACAAACTCCGTGAGACCGATTTTGGTAATAAGCTAACTAGGGAGTTGGTCAGGTAAACTCAGTGGGACCGATTCGCTCATTTTGGTGAGACCGAAATGTTACGAAAGGGAAACAGAGAGTTTACATTGCAATCTCGGTGGGACCGATTGCTCATCTCGGTGGGACCAAAACGTTATGAAGGGAAACAAAGAGATTACAATCCCATCTCGGTGAGACCAATTTGCCTAGGGTTTGTGGCAGTGGCTATGACATCTGAACTCGGTGGCACCGGATAGAAAGAATCGGTGGGGCCGAGTTTGACTTTTGGTTTAGGTCATATGTGGATGTGAGAAAGTAGTTGAGGGCTTTGGAGCATATCACTAAGCATTTTGAGCAAGAGCCTCATTAAGCATCACCTCATGCCTCCTTGATAGTATAGGCTTTTCCTATAGACTCAATGTGATCTTGGATCACTAAAATAGAAAATGTAGAGTCTTGAGCTTTGAGCTTGAGCCAATCCTTTTGCCCTTAGCATTTTGAGGGGTCCACTTTTCTCATCCATGCCATGCCAATCATTGAGCTTTCCTGAAATATTAATCTTGAAATAGCATTAGCTCAATGAGCTATATGTTGTTAGGAATTACCAAAACCACCTAGGGATAGTTGCACTTTCAATCTCCCCCTTTTTGGTAATTGATGATAACATATAGATCAAAACTTCGACAAATGATAATAAGAGTGAAAAACATTGTCGCTTTGAGAAGTATGTGAAAAGCAAGAGCTCCCCTTAAATTTGTGCATAGTTTAAGATTTGCTTTGGACTGCAAATGCACAATGATTTAGGATCATGGGTTACTTTTCCATGTCACATACAACTTGGTGGAGCGCTCAAAATGATAATAATTAAATACATGCACTCATCACCAAGCAAAGTGAATGATCATATGGGGATATAAAAGGATAATGTCATCCAACAAGCATTAAGGTAGCATATGATCAAACACATGATCATCCAAGTATCACACAAAAGCATAAAGCATATCAAACAAGCAAATAACAAAGTTCAACCACCAAACAACAAGAGAGAACAAAGAGCAACACTCTCTCTCGAAGCCTATGATCTATACATTTTCTCCCCCTTTGGCAACAAGTTACCAAAAAGTTCATAAAAAATGCATAGTGCTAGATCGACTCTCAGGCTTGGTCTTCAGGTGGTGGTGTAGATAAAACTCCAAGGACGAAGGCATCGGTTGATGTAGATGGAGCTGGTGGAGTGGGTACTGGAGCTGGTGGCACTGAAGCTGTAGCTAGTGCGGATGAAGTTGCTTTGGTGTCTATAACTGGCACTGCAGCAGATCTTTGTCCTCTGGGCACTCTAGCAAAAGCATCAGTGGTAGACTTGCCCTTCTTCTCCTGCACTCCATCCTGAAGTTGCTCAACAACTGATTGTATCTCTGTGACCTTCACATCTAAATCATAGAACTTCTGCTCCATGATCCTCTCCAAGCTCTCCTGGTTTTGAGTCAGGGTGGCCAATCCCTTCTCAATCCTTAGAGTGGAGGCAATCAAGTAGCCAAGCTGATCTTGCTTGCTCTTCAGAAGATACTGAGATGCCTCATCAATGGTTGGCATCTTTGCAGCCTTTTCAGTCCTTGCCTTCTCCCTCTTTGCTTGTGCTTGCACAGAAGATGGTTCATTCTCATCCATTACCACAGTGTTGTCCTCAAAGTCTGGGTAGATGGGCATATGATCCTTGTCCAAGAGATATGTGCCAGTGCCCATCTTGGATTTGATTACCTCCTAGATCTATGGGGCATACCCACAACTTCTCTTCTGATCTGCAGCTGTTCTCTTTATAGTTTCCACAATTAGGCTCATGACTTTGAACTTTTGAGGCACATCAAATATGTGAAGCAGGTTAATTGCATGGCCTCTGATCATCTTGTGATCACCTGACTTTGGCAATAGAGTGTGCCTGAGGATCCAGTTGATTGTTGGCAAACCTGACAGAAGGTAATGTACTGATCCAAATTTTTGTGTCTCAAGAGCAGTATCTGGGATCTCTTTGTACATATGTGCCATGGTGTTGTGATCCTTCTTCTTCTTGGCATAGACATCCAAGTCATCTTCATTCTCCTTAGGAGCATTGATCAATTTTGCCCATTCTTCAACCGTTGACTGGTACCTAGTACCTTCAGACATCCAGACAATCCTTACATCTGGGTAGAAATGAGCTGTGGAGTAGAACTGCATAATAAGCTCATAATTCCACTTTGTGAGCTTCTGCCCAACAAAGTCCTCTACTCCACAAGACTTGAAACTACCATAGACTCCAGGATAGTGTTCTTCATTTTCCCTGATGTACTCCGAGTCCACCCATCTCATATCATAGACTATAGGCTTCTTGTCAAGCAACACTGTCTCATAGAAGTCCTGATGTTCCTTTTTATGGAACCTGTAGTCCACAACAGTTCTTCTCCTGACTGCATAGGGATCATTCAATCTCCACTATCTGAGTCATGCATCCTTCCTGAGCTTCATGTCCTCAACTACTGGATGAGCATCATTGTGATCTGGAATTTTGGGCTTCAACTTCCTCCAGACATGTGACTCATCATCTTCTTCTATAGCAGCTTCAAGCACTGGGGCCTTGTTCTTCTCTGCAGCTGGAATATTCCTTGTACTCCTCTTGGGTGCAGCTTTGGGTTTTGGAGCAACTGCCTTGGGAGCTTCTTCGGGCTTAGATGGAGCAGCCCCTGATCTTATAGCATCTCCCATAAGCTTTTGCGCTTTAGGTGCTGGTGTAGCAACCTCTTCCTCTTCAAATTCCATCATTGAGGGCTTCCCAATTACTCTGGCAATGGTCTTCTTGACCCTTTCTTTCCTCTTCTTACCATCTCCAATTTCCTTGGGTTCAAGAGTGAACTCCACTGTTTCTCCTGTGGCAACTTTCCTTGCCTTAGACATGGGCTGTCTTCTTGCTGGCATCTTAGTCTTCAGACCTGGCTTAGTTGCAGCAGATGTGCCATATTCCTTTTCCAGAACTTTCTTCTTTGAGGTGGCCTCTTCCTCAACAGCCACATAGTCCTCATCCTCAGAATCTGAGGTTCTCTTCTTTCTGGCCCTGGTGGCTGCCTTAGGCAAGTTGCTGGGTGTACTCCTACTTCCATCATCATAGCTGCTAGAGGGACTAGTGCCCTCACTCATGTGAACTTGCTCCTCAGACTTGTTCTGACTATCACTCTGATCTGACATGATGCAAACACTGACAGCAGACCCTGTGAATAGATATAGATGTGATAGATTGGATGAGCATCACAAAGTGCAGAGGTTTTTGCAAAAGAGTGAGTCAAAAACTTTGTTTTAGTTCTCCATAGAAAGCATTTCGGATCTACCGATTTGAAAACTCGGTGATACCGAAGCAGCTTTTGGAACCTAAACTAGTGAACTCGGTCAGACCGAGTCACAGTTCGGTGGCACCGAGACTGCTAGATTTTCACAAAGAATTGAACTCGCTCACACCGATTTGCAATTCTCGGTCAGACCGAAAATCACATGTGCAATGGCCTTAGCCAAATCGGTGGAACAGATTTCAACAACTCTGTTGGTCCGAGATGATTTCGGCGGAAACCTAACCCTAAATTTTCAATCCACAACTAAACTACAGAGTGATTTTGCTGGATAGAGTGATCTCAATCATGGCAAGATACATGGCAAAACAATGTGCTAGGAATCGGAGTGAGATTAGCACAAGGATCAAGTCCATACCCTAAGTGCGGCGATGGACCTGCTACGGCGGCAACGGCGGAGACGATTTCTATTGACGGCGGCGGAGACCAGCGGCGGGAGGCAGCTGGCGATAAGGAGGACGATCCGGAGACCCAGGGAGGCAGAGCAGGCTGAGCGCGGGCGAAGGGGTTCGGAGAATTTTCCAAATTTTGGCCTGGGGGTATATATAGCCTGACCCTGTTGGTGTAACCGAGTGGAACAACTCGGTGGCACCGAGATGCATAACTGCAAGCAGTTACCGCAACTCGGTGTGACCAAAAAGTTCAAATCGGTTGCACCGAGATTGAAAACCTAGATCGACTTAGTGATCTCGGTATGACCGAAATGGATGAATCGGTCAGACCGAAATGCACAAAGAAGTTTTGTAAGTTTAAGTCTATGACGAATCGGGGACTCCGAGTGCTCCTCACACAGAGTGGTTCGAATCTGACTTGATCAAACTTTGTGATGTAGCATGAATAGAGTTTGAGATGACAAAAGCATAGATAGAAAGAGAAGGTTCTTAGGCATTCTTGTCCATCCACTTGGCAAAAGAAAAAGGAACCAAACAATCAAAACAACAAGTGGATGTCCTCAAATGAGTAAATTATGCAACCAACATGCTCACACAATAAAATGGCAAATGAAATATGTGGAAAAGCATGCACAACCAATTCTAGCATCTATTAAGCAATTTGCGATGACTAGGTCATCTATATATGAGTATATTGACTTAGGAGTCAAATGAGAACATTTGATCATAGGTCATACTCATCGTTTAAGCACAAGTGGGGTTACCACTTTTACATAAAGCATTGTTGTGTTCACACCATTAGAGTTGCTTTAGCTCAATTCTTAGAGTAAAGCTCCCCCTAGATGTGAGATCCCCCCTAAGAGGGATGAACTAACCTTGGGTTTTGTCGATGATGACTTCATGTAGGTGTTGAAGATGTGGATGCTCAATGTTGATGTAGATCATTTGGAGCAATCCTTTGGAGTGAGTTGCACTTTCAATACCTACACGGGTTAGTCCCACAAGGAACAAACAAGGATATCCATAGACATAGAGTGATACACACACAAGATGATGCCTATGAAAGCAGTAGGTTACCTTGTCCCTTGTCTTACCAACAAGAGGGTTTGTGACTCCTTGAACTAGTGCAAGACGTGGAAGTTGATTGCACTTGTTCTTGCCAAAATGATAAGAGTGAAGTATGTTGACAGAGTCACCCTCGGGAACTCTCTAGTTCTTCTTCTTCAGGATCCATATCATCTTGATGGGAATCCTTGGAGTTGTAGTCGTACTTGATGAAGTAGAACTTGATGTAGTCTTGGGAACCCACTTGACCAAGGCCTTAGGAGCTTGTTCAAATGCATTAATCTCCTCTTGAAGCTTATCCTTGCCTTTTTTGCTTGTGGTCTTGTGGTGGAAGATCATCTTGAGCTTGTGTCCCTTTGAAGGAAGTAGGATCATACTTCTTTTGTTGAGGAACAAACTACGTCTTGGGGTATTGATCTTCTTCCCACTCAACTCCATTAGCATTAAACTTTCGTTCAAAACCAACACCTTGGTTCTTCCGGTGCCTTCCTTGCTTGCGTACAATTTCCTTAATTGCTTACTCCCGGCAAGGCTCTTGTAAACACCTTTCTCTATAGTTCCCTTCAATAAGCTATTTTCTTGCTCAAGTGTAACTTGGCTAAGAGAATCATTAGTGGAATCACGAGAACTACTAGAAGCAACAACATTGGATTTAGCATGAATATTGTTACTACTAGAGGAAGAATCTTTCTTGTTCTTGTTACTAGACTTGACTTGAGGCATGTAAGTGGATAAGAGTAAACGTTTGGCAATGTAAGAAGAACTTTTCTTGCGAAGATCATCATTGATTTCCTTTAAGAACTCATGATCTTGCTCAAGGTTGAGCTTTTCAAAACGTAATTTCTCATGAGTCCTTAAAAGTTCTCGATGATTTCCTAAGATAGTTTCATGAGCTAACTTAAGAGTGTTTAGTTCTTTAGTTTTAAACTCAATCTTCTCCTTATCATTGTCATTCGTTTTATCTTGATTAGCATGATTAATTGACGTTTCATCATAGTATTCATCACTAGAGTTGTCAACAAGTAAATCATCATCACCTAACAAGTCATCTTCATCACTATTGAAATCAACATACTCGGGGTGTGACACCTTTGGGCCTTTAGCCATGAAATATCTTCCAAGTCCTTCATTTGGTGAATCAAATATGTTGCAGGAGTTGGTTGACAGAAGTGCTAGACCGGAAACACCTTCATCTTGAGTATATTCGGAGTCGAAGTGATAGCTTCTCTCGGAGTGATTATCGGAGTCGGAGCCTGTCGGTGCACAAAAAGAGGGGTACACTTTTTGTACCCCTATAACTGTGCACGGGTAGTCTGAGCCACAGGCACCACCACACTGAGCAAGGCAAGGGAGGTGAGCCAAGGTAAGGCCAAAGCTTAGGAGAAGCAGAACGATGCCAAGACCAAGACCACAAAGAGCGAAGGGGACGAAGCGGACCCCCCCAGCAAGATCCTTGCCGGGAGGCGGTTTTAGCAAACCCGGCAAGACCCTTGCCGTGGCAGCTCGCCCCACACCTACGGAGTGAGTCACCTTTGAGTCCACGGCCCCCATGGGGCAAGGATTCGGGAGACATCCCCGTGGTGGCATGCAGATCTTTGTGAAGACATTCAAGATTAGATACACCCTTTAGAAGATGATGATCCTTGGCGGGATCCCAACCAAGGAGGACCACAAGGCCCCCGGCAAGAGCCTTGCCGGGGATGACAGCAGGTGCCACGGCAAGACCCTTGCCAGGGCCCCGGCAAGGCCCTTGCCAAGAACACCCGTAGGGCCACCATCAGGCCCACGCCGGTCAAACCTCCACCGCCGTTCGCATGCAGCTGCCGACCCAACCAGCTGGAAGGCACCTGCGTGGCGGCATGCGGATCTTCGTGGAGACCCACCACTGCGCCACCTCAGCTGCCTGCCTGCCTACATGGCACCGCGGGCGCTGCTGGCCAGGGCGCGTGTCGACACGAGAGGGAGAGGCGACAAACGAGACAGGGCTCTCCCCCGTCCCTGATAAAGCAAGGACACCTGGGCAAGACGCATTAAATGCGCCTTGTCATGTACTGCGAGGGATAACCTCACATCACTGTACCCTTTCCACCTCCTGTGTGCCACTGTGGCGACCCCTTTCCTATAAAAGGAGGCCCGAGGCGACCAGGTGGAGGATTCGACTTTTTGGAGCTCCTCACGCCCCATAGCTAGCTCAAGAACACAGATATACAATCCACCAAAGCAGGAGTAGGGTTTTACGCATCCCCGCGGCCCGAACCTGGATAAACAAACTGTGTGCTATCTGTTTGATCCGCTCTTCTCACGACCTCGCGCCCCGCAACCGTAGTAGGGATTCTTGTGATCCCATAGGTGTCGTTCCCACTGACATATTTGGCGCGCCAGGTAGGGGGCGCAGTTGTGAGAATCGGCTCTAGCAGTTAGCCCGACACTCCTTCATCTTCGTGACCCTTGAAGAAGAAAGGAGGCCAGAAGATTGACACTCGAGCGATCGCAAACAGAAGCTAAGTTGCACTGAACCCTTATTTGTGCTACCCTTCTTATTTGAGGTTATTCCCCCCCGGAGATATTTGCTTTGTATGAGAAACCTGCATGCCAGGGGGCTCTACCACGATCGGCAACGCCCTTGCCCTGTTTTGAGTCCGCTCAACAGCTCAAGCGGCTGCGTCGAGAATGGTAGAGTAGCCTTCCGCGATCAGCAACGCCCCCGATTCTGACTCGAGTCAAGCTCGACAGTTCGAGCGGCCACGTTCAGAACAGAAAGGTGGCTCGTCCGGCAGCACACGTACCCGGCTGGCCATGGGGATCCGTCCCCAAAACGCCGCTAGGGGCTTCCGCGCCGGCAAGCCTTCCCGATCGATGTAGGGCACGCATACAAAGAGGAATCGAACGGGGAAATAACATGCATGAAAATTAAGAGTACTTCAAAGTTATATTACATCACATCATAGCTGCGGTTCTAACTAAAGATAAAAAATTTCTTGGTCAGGAACCCGCAGCGGCGAAGAAGAACGGGATGCCTAATCCCGGCGCTGGCCTTCCACCCTCTTGATTTCGTCGATGCAGTCGGTGATGGGCTTGATGCGCTCCTTGAGCATCGTGAGGTCAGCACCATCCGGCAAGCTCTTCATCGCGGCCGCAAAGTCAAGATCGGGATTCCAGTATGCCGTCTTGGTGAGGACCTTGGTCACAACCCTCCGGCAAAGTCGCCGGGCCTCCTCGGCCAGCGTGGCCATCCTATTGGAGTGAAGATAAGCCAAGGCTCCGAGGACGCCCTCGAAGAACATGGTCAACTTGGTGTTGACGGACCCGTTGCGCTCAGGGGCGTACCTCACGTGTGGCATCCCCATGGTGGCCAACTGTGAGGTGACCCTGCCGGCAACCTCCTCCAGACGGCTGATCCATCTGTTCTCGCCCGCCACATAATCCTGGTGGGAGGCGGCCTCGTTCGCCCGCAACTGCTTCTCCTCCTCCAGGCTCCTAGTCAAGGTCTCCTCCCGAGCCCTGCTCTCCGACAACATCTTCTTGAGATCCTCCAGCTTCAGCTTGAGGTCTCTGACGGAGTTTAGCGCTTCGGAGAGCTCCCCAGCCCTGCTGATGACCGCTCCTTGCGCCTCCACCAAGGCGTTGTTGAGCGTGCTCTTCTCGTTGGACAGCTTGAGGGCCTGGTCCTTCAGCTCATCCTGCGCCACCTCCAACTCCCTTACCTTGCCGGCATGGGCCAGAGCCTGGGCATCGAGTGCCTCCTTGTGCCTCTGCTCCAGCTCGCGAGTCTGCCGCGCGACAAGGGCCTCTGCTCCTCATCCTTGCCACGGAGCGCTGCGGCAAGCTTCACCTCACGCGCGGTGAGGTCCTCTTCCTGGGAATCCAAGGTGGCTTGATGCTGGTTCAGGGCGGCCTCGGCCGCGGCAGCCAAGTTCGCCGCCTTTTCCTGGGCCTTCTCGATGTCGGCCATCTTCATGGTGAGCTCCACATCGCGCTCGGCCAATTTCTCCTGAAAGGCCCTCTGCTCCTCGCGAGCCTGGTGGAACCAGGTCTGCGTCTCGGCAACACGCGCCTTGAAGTCCACCTCCGCGTTGTCCACCGTTGCCATCCTGGACTTGACCTTGTCCAGGCGAGCACGGTAGAGCACTTGGAGCTTCCAGAAATTGGCCCCCATGGCACAGAAAAGCTGCTCTTCTGGAGAATCGTCGCCACCAACGCCTGGCTCATCAACCACCTCGAGCCCAGTGGCGGCAAGCACCTCGCCGTCGAAAACTTCCCCTTCGGCGGGCGCCCAGCTTGACGCCCCTGGGAGGTGGACGAAGAGATCGTCGCCCACCTTCAGATATCTGCCGGGGCCCGAGGTTGAGGAGGAGGGAGGCTGGTCACCCACAACCTCTTCCTCGGCGGAGGCCTTGCCGGCCTCACCGGCAGGTCCACCGCTGGCGCCCTCGGTAGAAGCCTCGCTGGTCGCCTTGGCGGCCCCCGTCGCGGTGTCCTCGGCAGCATCCTTGGCGGCCTCCTCAGCAATGTTCCCAGCAACGGTATCCACGTCCTCTATACTTGTTGAAGGAGGGCCTGGGCAGCAACGGGAGCAATGAAGCCAAGAAAAGAGTAAGGGAAAACAGAGACGAAGGACAGGCGACTCACCAGTGCCAGGCTGTGAAGTAGAAGTCCCCTCTCCGCCAGCATTCGGCGCCGTGGCAGAGCCACTAGCGCCCAAGTTCCCCTCTTCCTCCATGGGTGTGGGCTCCGTGCCTGATGCCCTTGCCGGGGACGCCTCCCGCGGCGGCGTAGTCGATGGGGGTGGTGTGTTAGGAGTAGCCCTCTGTGGCTCCTCCTGCTGCCGCTCCCCTCCGGCAAACCCGGCAAGGTCAGCATCATAGCATCGAGCACCTACCACATGTCGAGTAAGAAGAGGGTGACGAACTTACGTCGGGGGCTACGCCGGGGGCTGCTGTCCGGGCTGCTCAGCACCACCAGTGGTGTCTTTGAAGCCCCAGCCGGGGGCTGGCTGCTTGCCGAGGTCCTCGCCCTCTTCACCCTCTGGGCCAACGTCTTTGTCTCCCTACGGAAGCAAAAATGGATCAAGACAAGCGACCAATTCGAGGAAATGGAAATGACAGTAAGGAACAGAGAACTTACTCATCATCCGTCTCCTCCTCTTCCACCAGTTTCCTTTTCCTCTCCGGGCTGACAGGCCCGAGATCAAAAGGGAGCTCCACATCATCATCCGAGTCGACGCCTGCCGGAGGAGGCGAAGGAGGCGGCGGGGTTTGTGCGTGCCCGGATGAGGAAGGGGTTGTTGTCTTCTTCTTCTCAGCGGCCTTCGTCAGCCTCTTGGCTGCCGTGGCCCTCGTGTGGCGCCCAGACCCCTCCAGGGTCAATTGAGGCCGCGCTGCCCTGCCGGGCCGGACCGGCTCACCGGAGCCAGCCCGCCGCGGGACTCGCCCTCTTCCCCTGGTTGGCATCAAGCCCGCCGCCACGTCCTCCTCCTCCCCCGACGACTCGTCGGCCGCGTCTTCGACGAGCGGAGATCCAGTGTCGGCGCTGCTGACCTCCCCGGAGGCCACCGCCCACCGGGTGAGCTCCTCTTCCTCCGCCGCCGTTGCGGCCTTGTCCTCCACGCCCCCGGCGCTGCCGGCCTCCACGGCAAGCTGTGCCTCCCTCACCCTAGTGGCGATGTAGTCCAGCTCTGCCTGGGTGGTGTCCATGATAAGCCACCGCTCAGCGTCGGCATTGACGTACACCTCGATCAGGGTGTCGAAGGATTGCTGCACATCCTCGTCCTTCGGCTCCTCCCAGCTCGGGACAGGGCCGTGCGCATTACAGTCCGGCATCATGGCGATGATCTCGGACCGACGCGAATTGTTGCACAACGGGACCACCCCCGCTGGCAGCTTGAAAAATGGCCCCTTGAGGGCCTTGCCAACCTTTGCGGCAGCCCTCGCGGCCTTGCCGGTCCGCTCGACCTCTCCATCGCGACACACATCAAGCTGGAAACGCCGCTGGCAGAAGTGGGCATGCGCCAGCACTGTGAAGTTGTGATCGAGGCTGGGGCGGAGTCGCATAATGTCAGTCGGGTTCGTAAAGAGCCAAGCTGGCCTCCCCTTGCTGTGCAACGGGGCGATCCGGCGGTGAATGAAGTCCGCCCTGATCATCTCAAGGGTGAGTCCAGCCTGGGTGAGCCGGAGAATCCTGGTGGTGGCGACGGTGAGCCTCCCATCGGCGGTGTCGACATCGCTCCAATCGCTGCCGCGGACCGGCGGCACTCGGCGGACCTTGCAGAATTCCGGCGGGTTTTCATCTTCAATCCAGCACCACCGGCCATGCCATTCCTCCCACCTCTCCTTCACGGCACCGTCCGGGTACGCCCCCTTGGATCTTGGGATCTAGGTGACGCAACCGGAGACGGCTCCTCCCGGCTGGATTCGAGGGAAGAAGTAATGGCGGAAGAGTGCCGTGTTGGGCTGCACCCCGGCAAAGCCTTCGCAAAGATGCGCGAAGAAAGCCATGCAAGCCACCGCATTCGGAGTAAAATCCAAGAGGAGAAAGCCAAAGGTGCGCATAACGTCGCAGAAGAAATCGGAGAAAGGGGGGCATAACCCGCAAGAAAAGTAATCAACGAAGAAGGGGTACCGATTTGAGGCAGGATCAACGCAAGCAGCAGGAATGATGCGTGTCGCCGGGTGTCCCGAATCCTCTCCCCCCGTCTTCACTCCCCATAGGGGCTTGAAGGCGTCCCGGAGCTCTTGAACGTCAACCGTCGAGGGGAAGAAGAAGGCGGACTTCGTCTGGTCCCCCGACAACGCGCACTCCGGCGGCTCCACCGTCCCGGCGCCCTTAGCCACCCCCTTGCCCTTGGCGAAAATGGGAGCCATGGCAACCAAGAAGTTCAGAGGGCTGAGGAAGCGGGATGGCGAAGCAACGGCGGCGGGCGACAACGAAATCTTAGGAAGGAAGGAAGAAAGGGAACGGCGGCTCTGAGATCGGAAAAGGCACGAGGGAAGAGGAGAAAGTGAGCAGCGCGCCCATGGTTATTCCTTCTTATGGGGGAAAAACACGGGCCGCCTCCTTTCACATTAACTGTGATGTGACGCATGCCCGCGGGAAGCAACCCCACACATGCCGCCCATGTCACACACGCCTCCCCACGCCGCGCCACGCGCGGGAAGCATGGGAAGCACAGCGCGCGAAGAGACTTACCGCGGTAAAAACCACCCCGCCTGCCCGCGCACCATTTTTGGGCCTAGCCCAACGACGCGATTGAGCTTACGTGTGGCCCAGGCCCGGGGGCTCCTGTCGGTGCACAAAAAGAGGGGTACACTTTTTGTACCCCTATAACTGTGCACGGGCAGTCTGAGCCACAGGCACCACCACACTGAGCAAGGCAAGGGAGGTGAGCCAAGGTAAGGCCGAAGCTCAGGAGAAGCAGAACGACGCCAAGACCAAGACCACAAAGAGCGAAGGGGACGAAGCGGACCCTCCCGGCAAGATCCTTGCCGGGAGGTGGTTTTAGCAAACCCGGCAAGACCCTTGCCGTGGTAGCTCGCCCCACACCTACGGAGTGAGTCACCCTTGAGTCCACTTCCCCCATGGGGCAAGGATTCGGGAGACATCCCCGTGGTGGCATGCAGATCTTTGTGAAGACATTCAAGATCAGATACACCCTTTAGAAGATGATGATCCTTGGCGGGATCCCAGCCAAGGAGGACCACAAGGCCCCCGGCAAGAGCCTTGCTGGGGATGACAGCAGGCGCCACGGCAAGACCCTTGCCGGGGCCCCGGCAAGGCCCTTGCCAAGAACACCCGTAGGGCCACCATCAGGCCCACGCCAGTCAAACCTCCACCGCCATTCGCATGCAGCTGCCGACCCAACCAGCTGGGCAGGCACCTGCGTGGCGGCATGCGGATCTTCATGGAGACCCACCACTACGCCACCTCAGCTGCCTGCCTGCCTACATGGCACCGCGGGCGCCGCTGGCCAGGGCGCGTGTCGACACGAGAGGGAGCCGCGACGGACGAGACAAGGCTCTCCCCCGTCCCCGATAAAGCAAGGACACCTGGGCAAGACGCATTAAATGCGCCTTGTCATGTACTGTGAGGGATAACCTCACATCACTGTACCCTTTCCACCTCATGTGTGCCACTGTGGCGACCCCTTTCCTATAAAAGGAGGCCCGAGGCGACCAGGAGGAGGATTCGGCTTTTTGGAGCTCCTCACGCCCCATAGCTAGCTCAAGAACACAGATATACAATCCACCAAAGCAGGAGTAGGGTTTTACGCATCCCCGTGGCCCGAACCTGGATAAACGAACCGTGTGCTATCGTTTTGATCCGCTATTCTCACGACCCCGCACCCCGCAACCGTAGTAGAGATTCTTGTGATCCCATAGGTGCCGTTCCCACTGACAGAGCCGGATACCCATTCACCAAGATGAGCTTGATGTCTTCGTGTTGTGTAGCTCCTTGATGACTTGTCCTTCCTTTCCGAATCCTTGCTTCTCCGGGATGTTCTTCGTTCATAACGATCATCTCTACTCCTTCTCTCTCTTGATGGTGATTCTTCTCTTCTACTTCTTCTTTTTGGAGAATCTTCTCTTCTCTTGTAGCGTGCCATACACTCATTGGAATAGTGTCCGGGTCTTCCACAATTGTAGCAGTTTCGCTCTCGACTAGAAGATCTTTTGTCATTGTAGGACCTTAACTTGGAACTTCTTTCTTTGCTTCTACTCTTGTAGAACTTATTGAAGTTCTTCACCATTAGGCTCAATTCTTCATTGAAGGCTTGTTTCTCACTTGATGATGTGGGAGCTTCACATGAGGCTTTGTAAGCACCACTTGACTTGTTGTGGAGCTCCTCCTTATCCTTGAGTGACATCTCATGAGCAACAATTCTTCCAATGACTTTTGTTGTCTTGAGATCTTTGTAATTAGGCATCATTTGGATCAATGTGCATACGGTATCATATTTTCCGTCCAAAGCTCTTAGGATCTTCTTGATGATGAATTTGTCGGTCATCTCTTCACTTACTAAGCCGGCGATCTCATTTGTGATAAGAGCAAGCCTAGAGTACATTTCAGCGACACCTTCACCATCCTTCATTTTGAACTTGTCAAGCTGACTTTGAAGCACATCCAACTTGGATTCCTTGACGGAGTCGATACCTTCATGCATATCAATCAAAGTATCCCAAATCTCCTTTGCATTCTCAAGATGGCTGATTTTGTTGAATTCTTCGGGGCACAATCCGTTGAAGAGGATATCACAAGCTTGAGCATTGTATTGCAGCATCTTCAACTCCTCTGCGGTAGCTTCACGGTTCGGTTCTCTCCCATCAAAGAATTCACCTTGCAAGCCAATACACACAATAGCCCATACAGCGGGGTTATGTCCAAGAATATGCATTTTCATCTTATGCTTCCAACTGGCAAAATTTGTACCATCAAAGTAAGGACTTCTACGGTGGTAATTTCCCTCGCTAGACGGCATACTCTCCTAGGTTGTGAAACCAAGGCTATGACTACCAAAAGCTATGGATATCAAAGCAAATGGAGACCAAAGCTCTGATACCACTTGTAGGATCAAAAGTATGTCCAGAGGGGGGTGATTAGACTACTTGACCAAATAAAACTTATCCTTTTCCCAATTTTAGTTCTTGGCAGATTTTAGCAACTTTGGACAAGTCAAGCAATCTTAACACAATTCAAGCAAGCATGCAAATAGTATATGAGCAGCAGAAAGTAAAGCATGCAAATTGCAAGAATGTAAAGGGAAGGGTTTGGAGGATTCAAACGCAATAGGAGACATGGATGTTTTTGTCGTGGTTCCGATAGGTGGTGCTATCGTACATCCACGTTGATGGAGACTTCAACCCACGAAGGGTAACGGCTGCGCGAGTCCACGAAGGGTCCACGAAGAAGCAACCTTGTCTATCCCACCATGGCTGTCACCCACAAAGGACTTGCCTCACTAGCGGTAGATCTTCACGAAGTAGGCAATCTCCTTGCCCTTACAAACAACTTGGTTCAACTCCATATTCTTGTCGGAGGCTCCCAAGTGACACCTAGCCAATCTAGGAGACACCACTCTCCAAGAAGTAATAAATTGTGTGTTGATGATGAACTCCTTGCTCTTGTGCTTCAAATGATAGTCTCCCCAACACTCAACTCTCTCTCTCTCACAGGATATGGATTTGGTGGAAAGAAGATTTGAGTGGAAAGCAACTTGGGAAGGCTAAAGATCAAGATTCATATGGTATGAATGGAATATCTTGGCCTCAACACAAGTGTAGGTGGTTCTCTCTCAGAAAAGGTAAGTTGGAAGTGTAGTTTCGTTCTGATGGCTCTCTCCATGAATGAAGAGGAGGTGGAGGGGTACATATAGCCTCCACACAAAATCTAACCGTTACACACAACTTGCCAATCTCGGTGGGACCGAATTGATAAACTCGGTTGGACCGATTCAGCAAATCTAGTGACCATTAGGATTTTCGGTGGGACCGACATGCAACTCGGTAGGGACGATATGGTTAGGGTTAGGGCATAACATAATCTCGGTGAGACCGATTACACAAACTCGGTGAGACCGATTTTGGTAATAAGCTAACCAGAGAGTTGGTCAGGTAAACTCGGTGGGACCGATTCGCTCATTTCGATGAGACCGAAATGTTACGAAAGGGAAATAGAGAGTTTACATTGCAATCTCGGTGGGACCGATCGCTCATCTCGGTGGGACCGAAATGTTATGAAGGGAAACCGAGAGATTACAATCCCATCTCGGTGAGACCGAGATCCCTATCGGTGATACCGATTTGCCTAGGGTTTGTGGTAGTGGCTACGACATCTGAACTCGGTGGCGCCAGATAGAAAGAATCGGTGGGGCTGAGTTTGACTTTTGGTTGAGGTCATATGTGGATGTGAGAAAGTAGTTGAGGGCTTTGGAGCATATCACTAAGCATTTTGAGCAAGAGCCTCATTAAGCAACACCTCATCCCTCCTTGATAGTATTGGCTTTTCCTATAGACTCAATATGATCTTGGACCACTAAAATAGAAAATGTAGAGTCTTGAGCTTTGAGCTTGAGCCAATCCTTTTGTCCTTAGCATTTTTGAGGGGTCCACTTTTCTCATCCATGCCATGCCAATCATTGAGCTTTCCTGAAATATTAATCTTGAAATAGCATCAGCTCAATGAGCTATATGTTGTTAGGAATTACCAAAACCACCTAGGGATCGTTGCACTTTCAAGGACACCATGCTGGAGATAGAACTGCACATAAGGTATTGCAATCCGGTTTTTATTGGCCTACTCTCTTCAAGGATGCCCGTAAGTTTGTCTTATCTTGTGATGAAGGTCAAAGAATTGGTAATATTAGTAGACGTCAATAAATGCCTATGAATTATTCACTTGTTATAGAACCATTTGATGTTTGGGGCTTTGATTATATGGGACCGTTTCCTGCCTCTAATGGATATACACATATTTTAGTTGCTGTTGATTACGTTACTAAGTTGGTATAAGCTATTCCAACTAGTAGTGTTGATCATAACACCTCTATTAAGATGCTAAAAGAAGTTATTTTTCCGAGGTTTGGAGTCCCTAGATATCTAATGACTGATGGTGGTTCATATTTTATTCATGGTGCTTTCCGTAAAATGCTTGCTAAGTATGATGTTAATCATAGAATTGCATCTCCTTATCACCCATAGTCTAGTGGTCAAGTAGAATTGAGTAATAGACAACTCAAATTAATTTTGCAAAAGACTGTCAATAGATCTAGAAATAATTTGTCCAAGAAACTTGATGATGCATTATGGGCCTATAGAACTGCATATAAAAATCCTGTCGGTATGTCTCCATATAAAATGGTTTATGGAAAAGCATGTCACTTACCTCTCGAACTAGAACATAAGGCTTATTGGGCTATTAAAGAGCTAAATTATGATTTCAAACTTGCCGGTGAGAAAAGGTTATTTGACATTAGCTCACTTGATGAATGGAGAACCCAAGCCTATGAGAATGCCAAATTGTTTAAAGAAAAGGTTAAAAGATGGCATGACAAAAGGATACGAAAGCGTGAATTTAATGTAGGTGATTATGTATTTCTATACAACTCTCATTTAAGATTTTTTTGAAGGAAAGCTTCTCTCTAAATGGGAAGGTCCTTACGTTATCGAGGAGCTCTATCGTTCCGGTGCCATAAAAATCAACAACTTCGAAGGCACAAATCCAAAGGTGGTGAACGGTCAAAGAATCAAACATTATATCTCAGGTAATCCTATAAATGTTGAAACTAATGTTATTGAAACCGTAACCCCGGAGGAATACATAAGGGACACTTTCTGGAACGTTTTAGACTCCGAAAAGGAATAGGTATTTGGTACGGTAAGTAAACCGACTCCAAAACAGTTCTAATGGCATTTTTCTCCGTTTTGGAATATTTTGAAAAATAGAAAAATAAGAACCAGTCCGGGAAGGACACGAGGGCTCCACGAGGGTGGAGGGCGCGCCCCCTGCGTCGTGGGCACCTCGTGTGCTCTCCGAACTCCGTTTTCTTGCACGATACTTCTTTTGCTCGGTAAAAATTCATTATATAATCTCCCGAAGGTTTTGACTCTCGTATCACGCAAAAATCCCACGTTCTTGTTTTGAGCTGTTTTCTGACAGGGTTGTCAAAGCCAAGCATCATGTCATCTCCCTCCTCCTCCAACAATGAGGGAAACGATGCTTGGCTAATGAAGATAGAGCTGAAGAGAGAAGAACCCATGGAGATCAACAAGGATAAAGGGATCAAGAAGACCATGGAGGACCAAGTTCCAGCAATAGAAGACATCCTTCAACTTAATCACAATCTTCTTACCCCAACTGAGATCGAAGCTTTCAAGATGATTGAGTTAGCTCGTATACAAAATAAGTATCTCACACGTGAAAATATTTTGTTGAAGGAGCATATCATCGCACTCAAAGGCATTATCCGCAAGTTAGAAGACCTCTTACGCTCGATGTGCGACTATCCATTATCACCACCATCTTCTTCACCAACAAAAGAGATATAATCACATGGGTATGGGCACTCCCCTTGGCAACTGCTAAGCTTGGTGGAGTGCCCCGGTATCGTATCACCATCACTAATATCTTTACCGTTTTTCTTAGTTCGATCCTTTTGGTAATATCTTGTCTAGTAGCATAAAGTTTTAGTATGATCTAGTTGTGAGTTTTGCTTTATGATCCTTCTATGTAATCGAGTCCGTGAGCTATTTAAAATAAAGATTAGTGTTGAGTCAAGGGATTGATTATTTTGCAATAATCTTGAGTGAACAAAAGAAAAGAGAAGAAATAAAAGAAACAAAGAGATCATATGGATCTTATGGAGAGTAATGAGCTCACATAGAAAGAGTATGATGAATAAAAGTTGTTGAGAGTTGACAAACATAGTTTTGGTCATCGTTGCAATTAATAGGAACTAATAAAGAAAGAGATGTCTTCACATATAAATACACTATCTTGGACATCTTTTATGATTGTGAGCACTCATTAAAATATGACATGCTAAAGAGTTGACGTTGGACAAGGAAGACAACGTAATGGGTTATGTTTTCTTACATCTGAGATAAATTATATTGTCATGGATCATCCAACATGATTGAGCTTGTCTTTCCCCCTCATGCTATCCAAATTCCTTGCACCAAGTAGAGATACTACTTGTGCTTCCAAACACCCTTAAACCGGTTTTTCCATGAGAGTCCACTATACCTACCTATGGATTGAGTAAGATCCCTCAAGTAAGTTGTCATTGGTGCAAGCAATAAAAATTGCCCTCTAAATCTGTATGACTTATTAGTGTGGGAGAAAATAAGCTTTATACGATCGTGTGATACAGAAGAAATAAAAGCGACGGACTGCATAATAAAGGTCCATATCACAAGTGGCAATATAAAGTGGCATTCTTTCGCATTAAGATTTTGTGCATCCAACCATAAAAGCGCATGACAACCTCTGCTTCCCTCTGCGAAGGGCCTATCTTTTACTTTTATCTCCTACCTTGCATAAGAGTCATGGTGATCTTCACCCTTCCTTTTACATTTTATCTTTTGGCAAGCACAACATGTTGGAAAGATCCTGGTATATATGGCTAATTGGATGTGAGTTTTCATGAACTATTATTGTTGACATTACCCTTGAGGTAAAACGTTGGGAGGCAAAACTATAAACCCCTATCTTTCTCCGTGTCCGATTAAAACTCCATACCCATAAGTATTGCGTGAGTGTTAGCAATTGTGAAAGACTATATGATAGTTGAGTATGTGGACTTGCTGAAAAGCTCTTATATTGACTCTTTCCTATGTTATGATAAATTGCAATTGCTCCAATGACTGAGATTATAGTTTGTTAGTTTTCAATGAAGTTTATGATTCATACTTGAAATTGTGATTGATTTGTTACTCTAGCATAAGAGATCATATGACAAGAATTATATAAGTTGTTGTTCTAAGAATGATCATGATGCGCTCATGTCCGTATTTTATTTTTATCGACACTTCTATCACTAAACCTGTGGAAATATTTTTCGATTTCGGCTTTCGCTTGAGGACAAGCGAGGTCTAAGCTTGGGGGAGTTGATATGTCCATTTTGCATCATGCTTTTATATCGATATTTATTGCATTATGGGCTGTTATTACACATTATGTCACAATACTTATGCCTATTCTCTCTTATTTTACAAGGTTTACATAAATAGGGAGAATGCCGGCAGCTGGGATTCTGGGCTGGAAAAGGAGCAAATATTAGAGACCTATTCTGCACAGCTCCATCACGGAAGTCATTTTCAGAATATATAAAAAATACTGAGCGCAAGAAGTTCCAGAGGGATGCCACACCCTGGCCACGAGGGTGGGGGGCGTGCCCTACCCTCCTGGGTGCGCCCCTGCCTCGTGGGCCCCCTGGTGGCCCTTCGATGCCCATCTTCTGCTATATGGAGTCTTTCGTTGAGGAAAAAAATCATAAGCAAGCTTTTGGGGCGAGACTCCGCTGCCACAAGGCGGAACCTTGGCAGAACCAATCTAGGGCTCTGGCGGAGCTGTTCTACCGGGGAAACTTCCCTCCGAGAGGGGGAAATCGTCGCCATCGTCATCACCAACGATCCTCTCATCGGGAGGGGGTCAATATCCATTAACATCTTCACCAGCACCATCTCCTCTCAAACCCTAGTTCATCTCTTGTATCCAATTCTTGTCTCCAAGTCTGGGATTGGTACCTGTGGGTTGCTAGTAGTGTTAATTACTCCTTGTAGTTGATGCTAGTTGCTTTATTTGGTGGAAGGTCATATGTTTAGATCCTATATGCATATTAATACTCGTCTAAATTCATGAATATGCTTTGCGAGTAGTTACGTTTGTTCCTGAGGACATGGGAGAAGTCTTGCTATTAGTAGTCATGTGAATTTGGTATTCGTTCGATATTTGATGAGATGTATGTTGTCTCTCCTCTAGTGGTGTTATGTGAACGTCGACTACATGACACTTCACCATTATTTGGGCCGAGTGGAAGGCATTGGGAAGTAATAAGTAGATGATGGGTTGCTAGAGTGACAGAAGCTTAAACCCTAGTTTATACGTTGCTTTGTAAGGGGCTGATTTAGATCCACATGTTTCATGCTATGGTTAGGTTTACCTTAATACTTTTGTTGTAGTTGCGGATGCTTGCAACAGAGGTTAATCATAAGTGGGATGCTTGTCCAAGTAAGGACAACACCCAAGCACCGGTCCACCCACATACCAAATTATCAAAGTACCGAACGTGAATCATATGATCGTGATGAAACCTATCTTGACGATAATTCCCATATGTCCTCGGGAGCGCTTTTCTCTATATAAGAGTTTTCCCAAGCTTGTCCTTTGCTACCAAAAGGATTGGGCCACCTTGCTGCACTTTATTTACTTTTGTTACTTGTTGCTCGTTACAAATTATCTTATCACAAAACTATCTGTTACCTATAATTTCAGTGCTTGCAGAGAATACCTTGCTGAAAACCGCTTATCATTTCTTTCTGCTCCTCGTTGGGTTTGACAGTCTTACTTAAAAAAAGGACTACGATAGATCCCCTATACTTGTGGGTCATCATCCTACTCAGATCACATATCCAAACCCGTTTGTGTCTTAGGAGCGCGTGGAGATGATCAATGATCCCGTCGCCCCATCTCGAGGACTTACGGCAAGGGTCAGGCCCATCCCTCTCTAGGGCGGCTCATGACCGACAAGTACAAGGGATCCATTGTAGCTCTTTTCAATAAGTAAGAGTGTCAAACCCAATGAGGAGCAGAAGGAAATGACAAGTGGTTTTCAGCAAGGTAATGTTTGTAAGTGCTGAAATTGTAAGTAACATAGTAGTTTGATAGCAAGATATTTTGTAACGAGCAAGTAATGATAATAGTGACAAAAGTGCAGCAAGGTAGCCCAATCCTTTTGAGGCAAAGGTGAAAGTGCAACTATCCCTAGGTGGTTTTGGTAATTCATAACAACATATAGCTCATTGAGCTAATGCTATTCCAAGGTGATTATTCCAGGAAACCTCAATGGTTGGCATGGCATGGATGTGAAAGTGGAACCCTCAAAATGCTAAGGACAAAGGATTGGCTCAAGCTCAAAAGCTCAAGACTCTTCATTTTATATTTTAGTGATCCAAGATCACATTGAGTCCATAGGAAAAGCCAATACTATTAAGGAGGGATGAGGTGTTGCTTAATGAACCTCTTGCTTCATGTGCTTAATGATATGCTCCAAAACCCTCAACTACTTTCCCATATCCACATTTGACCTAAACTATAAGCCAAACTCGGTCCTACCGATTCTTCCTATCCGGCGCCACCGAGTTTCACTTGTCATTAGCCACTGCCAAACTCTAGCAATTCGGTTCTACCGATAAGGATCTCGGTCCCACCGAGATGGGGTTGCAAACTCTCTGTTTCCCTTTCGTAACTTTTCGGTCCCACCGAAAGAGCGAATCGGTCCCACCGAGATTGCAATGTAAACTCAGTGTTTCCCCTTTGTAACTTTTCGGTCTCACCGAGTTCCACTCGGTCTCACCGAAAGAGCAAATCGGTCCCACCGAGTTTGCCTGACCAACTCTCTGGTTAGCTAATTACCAAATTCAGTCTCACCGAGTTTGTGTAATCGGTCTCACTGAGATTACGTTATGCCCAAACCCTAACCGAATCGGTCCTACCGAGTTGCATGTCAGTCCCACCGAAATTCCTAACGGTCACTAGGTTTACTACTTCGGTCAGACCGAGTTTTCTGATTCGGTCCCACCGAGATTGGTAAATTGTGTGTAACGGTTGGATTTTGTGTGGAGGCTATATATACCCCTCCACCTCCTTCTCATTCGATGAGAGAGCCATCAGAACACACACACCATTTCTACTCATATGTTCTGAGAGAAAACCACCTACTCATGTGTTGAGATCAAGACATTCCATTCCTACCATATGAATCTTGATCTCTAGCCTTCCCAAGTTGCTTTCCACTCAAATCTTCTTTCCACCAAATCCAAATCCTATGAGAGAGAGTTGAGTGTTGGGGAGACTATCATTTGAAGCACAAGAGCAAGGAGTTCATTACCTACACACCATTTGTTACTTCTTGGAGAGTGGTGTCTCCTAGATTGGCTAGGTGTCACTTGGGAGCCTCTGACAAGATTGTGGAGTTGAACCAAGGAGTTTGTAAGGGCAAGGAGATCGCCTACTTCGTGAAGATCTACCGCTAGTGAGGCAAGTCCTTCGTGGGCGATGGCCATGGTGGGATAGACAAGGTTGCTTCTTCGTGGACCCTTTGTGGGTGGTTGCTTCTTCGTGGACCCTTCGTGGGTGGAGCCCTGTGTGGACTCACGCAGCCGTTGCCCTTGGGTGGAGCCCTGTGTGGACTCGCGCAACCGTTACCCTTCGTGGGTTGAAGTCTCCATCAACGTGGATGTAGGATAGCACCACCTATCCGAACCACGGGAAAAACATCCGTGTCTCCAATAGCGTTTGAATTCTCCAAACCCTTCCCTTTACATTCTTGCAAGTTGCATGCCTTACTTTCCGTTGCCAATATACTCTTTGCATGCTTGCTTGAATTGTGTGATGATTGCTTGACTTATCCTAAAATAGCTAAAATCTGCCAAGAACTAAAATTGGGAAAAGGTTAAGTTTTTATTTGGTAAAGTAGTCTAATCACCCCCCTCTAGACATACTTCGATCCTACAAGTGGTATCAGAGCCTTGGTCTGCATTTGCTTGATCTCCATAGCTTTTGGTGGGCATAGCCTTGGTTTCACAACCTAGGAGAGTATGGCGTCTAGCGAGGGAAATTATCACCGTAGAGGTCCTTACTTTGATGGTACTAATTTTGCTAGTTGGAAGCATAAAATGAAAATGCATATTCTTGGACATAACCCCGCCGTTTGGGCTATTGTGTGTGTTGGTTTTCAGGGTGACTTCTTTGATGGGAGAGAACCAAACCGTGAAGCTACCGCGGATGAGTTGAAGATGTTGCAATACAATGCTCAAGCTTGTGATATTCTCTTCAACGGATTGTGCCCCGAAGAATTCAACAAAATCAGCCGCCTTGAGAATGCAAAGGAAATTTGGGACACTTTGATTAATATGCACGAAGGTACCGACTCCGTCAAGGAATCCAAGTTGGATGTGCTTCAAAGCCAACTTGACAAGTTCAAGATGAAGGATGGTGAAGGTGTCGCTGAAATGTACTCTAGGCTTGCTCTCATCACAAATGAGATTGCCGGCTTAGGAAGTGAAGAGATGACCGATAGATTCATCATCAAGAAGATCCTAAGAGCCTTGGATGGAAAATATGATACTGTGTGCACATTGATCCAAATGATGCCCAATTACAAAGATCTCAAGCCAACGGAGGTGATTGGAAGAATTGTTGCTCATGAGATGTCACTTAAGGATAAAGAGGAACTTCACAACAAATCAAGTGGTGCCTATAAAGCCTCATGTGAAGCCCCTACATCATCAAGTGAGAAACAATACTTCAATGAAGAATTGAGCTTAATGGTGAAGAACTTCAACAAGTTCTACAAGAGTAGAAGCAAAGATAGAAGCTCCAAGTCAAGGTCCTACAATGACAAAAGATCTTCTAGTCGAGAGCGAAACTGTTACAACTGTGGAAGACCCGGACACTATTCCAATGAGTGTACGGCTCCCTACAAGAGAAGAGAAGATTCTCCTAAAAGAAGAAGCAAAGGATCACCACCAAGAGAGAGAAGGAGTAGAGATGATCGTTATGAATGAAGATACTCACGGAGAAGCAAGGATTCGGAAAGGAAGGAAAAATCATCAAGGAGCACAAGACGAAGACATCAAGCTCATGTTGGTGAATGGGTATCCGGCTCCGACTCCGACAGCCACTCCGAGAGAAGTTATCACTCCGACTCCGAAGATACTCAAGATGAAGGTGTTGCCGGTCTAGCATTTATGTCAACCAACTCCTACGACATATTTGACTCACCAAATGAAGGAATTGGAAGATGCTTCATGGCCAAAGGTCCTAAGGTAACACACCCCGAGTATGTTGATTTCAATAGTGATGAAGATGACTTGTTAGGTGATGATTTGCTTGGTGACAACTCTAGTGATGAATACTATGATGAAAGACCAATTAATCATGCTAATCAAGATAAAACGAGTGACAATGATAAGGAGAAGATTGAGGCTCTAACTAAAGAACTAAAAACTCTTAAGTTAGCTCATGACACTATCTTCGAAGATCACCGAGAACTTTTAAGAGCTCATGAGAAACTACGCTTTGAAAAGCTCAATCTTGAGCAAGAGCGTGAGTTCTTAAAGGCAATCAATGATGATCTCCGCAAGAAAAGTTCTTCTTACATTGCCAAGCGTTTACTCTTATCCACTTACATGCCTCAAGTCAAGTCTAGTAACAAGAAAGATTCTTCCTCTAGTAGTAACAATGATCATGCTAAATCCAATACTGTTGCTTCTAGTAGTTCTCTTGATTCCACTAATGACTCTCTTAGCCAAGTTACACCTGAGCAAGAAAATAGCTTATTGAAGGGAATTATAGAGAAAGGAGTGTACAAGAGCCTTGCCGGGAGTAAGCAATTCAAGGAAATTGTGCGCAAGCAAGGAATGCACCGGAAGAATCAAGGTGTTGGTTTTGAATGAAAGTTCAATGCCAATGGAGTTGAATGGGAAGAAGATCAATACCCCAAGACGAAGTTTGTCCCTCAACAAGAGAAGTATACTTCTTTCAAGGGGACACAAGCTCAAGATGATCTTCCACCACAAGACTACGAGCAAAAAGGCAAGGACAAGCTTCAAGAGGAAATTGATGCATTTGAAGAAGCTCCAAAGACCTTAGTCAAGTGGATTCCCAAGACTACTTCAAGTTCCACTTCATCAAGTACGACTACAACTCCAAGGATTGCCATCAAGATGATGTGGATCCAAAAGAAGAAGAACTAGAAAGTTCTTGAGGGTGACTCCGCCAACATACTTCACTCTTATCATTTTGGCAAGAACAAGTGCAATCAACTTCCACATCTTGCACTAGTTCAAGGAGTCACAAACCCTCTTGTTGGTAAGACAAGGGACAAGGTAACCTAAAAGTTTTCATGGACATCACCTTTTGTGTGCATCACTCTATGTCTATGGATATCCTTGTTTGTTCCTTGTGGGACTAACCCATGTAGGTATTGAAAGTGCAATTCACTCAAATGGATAGCTCCAAGAGATCTACATCAACATTGAGCATCCACATCTTAAATATCTACATGAAGTCATCATCGACAAAACCCAAGGTTAGTTCATCCCTCTTAGGGGGGATATCACATCTAGGGGGAGCTTTACTCTAAGACTTGAGCTAAAGCACCTCTAAAGATGTGAACAAAACAATGCTTTATGTAAAAGTGGTAACCCCACTTTAGCTTAAACGATGAGTATGACCTACGATCAAGTGTTCTCACTTGACTCCTAAGTCAATATACTCATATATAGATGACCTAGTCATCGCAAATTGCTTGATAGATGCTAGAATTGGTTGTGCATGCCTTGCCACATATTTCATTTGCCATCTTATTGTGTGAGCATGCTGATTGCATATTTTACTCATTCGAGGACATCCACTTGTTGTTTTGACTGTTTGGCTTTATCCTCTTTTGCCAAGTGGATGGACAAGAATTCCTAAGAACCTCCTCTAGATATCTATGCTTTTCTCGTCTCAAACTCTATTCATGCTGCATCACAAAATTTGATCAAGTCAGATTCGAACCACTCTGTGTGAGGAGTGCTCGGAGTCCCCGATTTGTCATAGACTTAAACTTCCAAAACCTCTTTATGATTCTCGGTCTGACCGATACTCCACTTTCGGTCCTACCGAGATCATTAAGTTGATCTAGGTTTTCGATCTCGATGCAACCGATTTGAACCTTTCGGTCACAACGAGTTTTAGTAACTGCACGCAGTTATGAATCTCGGTGCCATCGAGTTGTTCCACTCGGTCACACCGACAGGGTCGGGCTATATATAGTCACGGGCAAAATTTGGAAATTTCTCCGAACCCCTTCGCCCACGCGATAGCCTGCTCTGCCCTCGAGGTCTCCGGATCGTCTTCTCGCCGCCAGCAGCCTCCTGTCGCTGGTCTCCGCCGCCGTCAACGGGAATTCTGCCCCGCCGTTGCCGCCGTAGCAAGTCCCCGCCGAACTAGGGTATGGACTTGATTTTTGTGCTATTCCTCGATCTGATTCCTAGCACATTGTGATCATACTGTTTCTAGCCACGTTTGATAAACTTCTATCCAGTCAAAACGCTCATAGATTAGGTTTGATTCGAAAATTCTAGGTTTAGGTTTCCGCAGAAACCATCTCGGACCCAGCGAGTTGAAAAACTCGGTCCCACCGATTTGGCTTATGCCATTGCACAAGTGAGACTCGGTCTGACCAAGAATTACTTATCGGTGTGACCGATTTTGGAACTGTGTGAAACCCTAGCAGCCTCGGTGCCACCGAACTGTGACTCGGTCCTACTGAGTTCACTAGTTTAGGTTCCAAAACTGCTTCGGTATCACCGAGTTTGAAAATCGGTAGATCCGAGATGATTTCAGTGGGAAACTAAAACTAAGTTTTTGGATCATTCTTTTTGCAAAAATCTCTGCATTTTGTGATGCTCATCCACTCTATCTCCTCTATAATCTATTCACAGGGTCAGCAGTCAGTTTGCATCATGTCAGACCAGAGTGACAGCCAAAACTTGTCAGAGCAGCAAGTGCAGTTGAGTGAGGGCACTAGCCCCTCAAGTTCCTCAGATGATGGCAGCAGGAGCACACCCAGCAACCTGCCTAAAGCTGCCACTAGACAAAGGAAGAAGAGAACCTCAGATTCTGAAGATGAGGACTATGTGGCAGAGGAAGAGGCCACTTCCAAGAGAGTTGAGCCAGCTCAAGGCTCAAAGCCAGGCCTGAAAATCAAAAGGCCAGCAGGCAGGCAGCCCATGTCAAAGGCTAGAGCCTCAACTGAGAAGCCCACTTCCCAAGAGCCAGCTGCAGCTGAGGGCAAGAAAAGGAAAGAAAGAGTGAAGAAGACTGTGGCTAGAGTGCTTGGGAAGGCCTCCATCATGGTAGAAGAGGATGAGGAAGAAGAGGCAGCTGCACCAGCGCCCAAGGCAGCCAAACTTATGGGAGATGCCATAAGGTCAGGGGGAGCTGCATCCAAGCCCAAGGAAGCACCTAAGGCTGCATCTAAGCCTAAGAGTGCACCAAAGAGAAACACAAGAAGCATCCCAGCCACTGAGAAGAACAAGGCCCCAGTGCCTGAGATTGTTGCTGAGGATGAGGAAGAGAATGTCCTTCGGAAGCTCAAGCCCAAGATCCCAAACCACAACGATGCTCATCCTGTGGCTGAGGATATGAAGCTCAGGAGAGACTCAGGGCTCAGGAAATGGAGAGAAGCAGATCCATACGCTTCTAGGAGAAGGACTGCAGTGGACTACAGGTTTCATACCAAGGAGCAGCAGGATTTCTATGAGACTGTGCTACTAGATAAGAAGCCCATTGTCTGTGATATGCGATGGGTTGATTGGACATATATCAAGGAGAATGAGGAGCACTATCCTGGAGTGCAAGACAACTTCATAGCTTGTGGAGTAGCTGACTTTGTTGTGCAGAAGCTCACAAAGTGGAACGAGGAACTTATCATGCAGTTCTACTCCACAGCTCACTTTTATCCGGATGGCAGGATCACATGGATGTCAGAAGGAACAAGGTACCACTCTATTGTTGAGGAATGGGCGAAGCTAATCAATGCCCTAGAGGAGCAAGCAGATGACTTGGATATCTATGCCAAGAAGAAGATGGACCATAACTCCATGTCCAACATGTACAAGGAGATTCCGAATGAAGCACTCGACACGTTCAAGTTTGGCTCAGTGCATTATCTGCTATCAGGATTGCCTACGATCAACTGGATCCTTAGGCACACCCTTCTGCCCAAGTCTGGAGATCACAAGATGATCAGAGGTCACGCGATCAATTTGCTTCATGTTTTTGACGTGCCTCAAAAATTCAAAGTCATGAGCCTCATAGTGGAAACGATCAAAAGGACTGCGGCAGATCAGAAGAGGAGCTGTGGATATGCCCCTCAAATTCAGGAGCTCATCAACTCCAAGATGGGCACGGGCGTATATTTGTTGGATAAGGAACACCTGCCCATCCGTCCAGATTTCGAGGACAATGAAGTTGTTATGACTGAGAACGAGCCATCATCTGCCCAAGCATTTGCAAAGAAGGAGAAGGCGAAGAAGGAAAAAGCTGCCAGGATGCCTACTCAAGCGGAGGCATCTGATTACTTCTTGAAGACCAAACAAGAGCAGCTTGGTTACTTGATTGCATCCACGCTGAGAATTGAGCAAAGTCTGGCCAACCTCACTAAGAATCAGCAGAGCCTAGAGAGGATCATGGAACAGAAGTTCTATGACTTGGATGTCAAAGTAACGGAAGTTCAGTCTGCAGTGGAGCAGCTCCAGGAGGACATGAATGAGAGGAGAGGCAGGACCACGACTCATGCTTTTTCTAGAGTGCCACGAGGCCCGAGGTCGTCTGCCGTGCCAGTTGCTGACACCAGAGCCACTACTTCAGCACCAGCTACAGCCTCAGCTCCAGCGTCTACTTCAGCTCAAACTCCAGCGACTACTTCAACATCTACAGAAGCCTTCGTCCTTGGAGTGATCCGGACTCCACCACCACCTAAAGATCAAGCCTGAGCGTCGATCTAGTGCTATGCATTTTCTAGGAACTTTTTGGTAACTTGTTGCCAAAGGGGGAGAAGATGTATAGATCATAGGCTTCGAGAGAGAGAGTGTTGCTTTTCTCTCTTGCTTTATTTGGTGGTTTTTCGAACCTTTTCTGCTTTTGAGTGCTTGATACTACGTCATTATTTGTGAGACATCGATGATCATGTGTTTGATCATAAGCTACACTTAATGTTTGCTTAATGCTTGCTTAAATATTATCATTCTATCTATCGTTTGTGATCATTCACTATTCTTGGTGATGAGTGCATGTACTTCATTCTTATCATTTTGAGAGCTCCACCAAGATGTATGTGACATGGAAGAGTAACCCATGACTCTAACTCTTTGTGCATTTGCAGTCCAAACAAAATTTTAAATATGCACAAATTTAGGGGGAGCTCTTACTTATCACATACTTCTCAAAGCGACGATATACTTCATGCTTATTATCATTTGTCGAAGCTTTGATCTATATGTTGTCATCAATTACCAAAAAGGGGAGATTTAAAGTGCAACTATCCCTAGGTGGCTTTGGTAATTCATAACAACATATAGCTCATTGAGCTAATGCTATTCCAAGGTGATTATTCCAGGAAACCTCAATGATTGGCATGGCATGGATGTGAAAGTGGAACCCTCAAAATGCTAAGGACAAAGGATTGGCTCAAGCTCAAAAGCTCAAGACTCTTCATTTTATATTTTAGTGATCCAAGATCACATTGAGTCCATAGGAAAAGCCAATACTATTAAGGAGGGATGAGGTGTTGCTTAATGAACCTCTTGCTTCATGTGCTTAATGATATGCTCCAAAACCCTCAACTACTTTCCCATATCCACATTTGACCTAAACTCTAAGCCAAACTCGGTCCTACCGATTCTTCCTATCCGGCGCCATCGAGTTTCACTTGTCATTAGCCACTGCCAAACCCTAGCAATTCGGTTCTACCGATAAGGATCTCGGTCCCACCGAGATGGGGTTGCAAACTCTCTGTTTCCCTTTCGTAACTTTTCGGTCCCACCGAAAGAGCGAATCGGTCCCACCGAGATTGCAATGTAAACTCAGTGTTTCCCCTTTGTAACTTTTCGGTCTCACCGAGTTCCACTCGGTCTCACCGAAAGAGCAAATCGGTCCCACCGAGTTTGCCTGACCAACTCTCTGGTTAGCTAATTACCAAATTCAGTCTCACCGAGTTTGTGTAATCGGTCTCACCGAGATTACGTTATGCCCAAACCCTAACCGAATCGGTCCTACCGAGTTGCATGTCAGTCCCACCGAAATTCCTAACGGTCACTAGGTTTACTACTTCGGTCAGACCGAGTTTTCTGATTCGGTCCCACCAAGATTGGTAAATTGTGTGTAACGGTTGGATTTTGTGTGGAGGCTATATATACCCCTCCACATCCTTCTCATTCGATGAGAGAGCCATCAGAACACACACACCATTCCTACTCATATGTTCTGAGAGAAAACCACCTACTCATGTGTTGAGATCAAGACATTCCATTCCTACCATATGAATCTTGATCTCTAGCCTTCCCAAGTTGCTTTCCACTCAAATCTTCTTTCCACCAAATCCAAATCCTATGAGAGAGAGTTGAGTGTTGGGGAGACTATCATTTGAAGCACAAGAGCAAGGAGTTCATTACAAACACACCATTTGTTACTTCTTGGAGAGTGGTGTCTCCTAGATTGGATAGGTGTCACTTGGGAGCCTCCGACAAGATTGTGGAGTTGAACCAAGGAGTTTGTAAGGGCAAGGAGATCGCCTACTTCGTGAAGATCTACCGCTAGTGAGGCAAGTCATTCGTGGGCGATGGCCATGGTGGGATAGACAAGGTTGCTTCTTCGTGGACCCTTTGTGGGTGGTTGCTTCTTCGTGGACCCTTTGTGGGTGGAGCCTTGTGTGGACTCGCGCAGCCGTTGCCCTTGGGTGGAGCCCTATGTGGACTCACGCAACCGTTACCCTTCGTGGGTTGAAGTCTCCATCAACGTGGATGTAGGATAGCACCACCTATCCGAACCATGGGAAAAACATCCGTGTCTCCAATAGCGTTTGAATTCTCCAAACCCTTCCCTTTACATTCTTGCAAGTTGCATGCCTTACTTTCCGCTGCCAATATACTCTTTGCATGCTTGCTTGAATTGTGTGATGATTGCTTGACTTATCCTAAAATAGCTAAAATCTGCCAAGAACTAAAATTGGGAAAAGGTTAAGTTTTTATTTGGTAAAGTAGTCTAATCACCCCCCCTCTAGACATACTTCGATCCTACAAAAGGACAGGCCAAAACGTCTCATATAGTAAGCAAAGCGTTCTTGAGGGTACACGGTAATTTCAACTAGTCACTTTCATCATGTTGATTCGATTTGTGTTCGCTACTTTGATAATTTGATATGTGGGTGGAGCGGTGCCTAGGTGATGTTATTACTTGAACAAACCTCCTACTTATAATTAACCTCCTTGCAAGCATCCGCAACTATGAGAAATGTATTAAGGATAAATCCTAACCATAGCATTAAACTTTTGGATCAAATCGGTCCCTTACGGAATAGCGCATAAACTAGGTTTAATCTTCTGTCACTCTCGCAACCCATCATCTAATAACTACTCCACAATGCATTCTCTTAGGCCCAAATATGGTGAAGTGTCATGTAGTCAACGTTCACATGACACCACTAAGGGAATCACAACATACATACTATCAAAATATCAAACACATATCAAGTTCACATGATTACTGGCAACATGATTTCTCTCGTGACCTCAAGAACAAAAGTAACTAACCACAAGTGATGAACATGCTCAAGATTAAAGGGGTATTAAATAGCATATTGGATCTGAACATATAATCTTCCACCAAATAAACCATATAGTAATCAACTACAAGATGTAATCAACACTACTAGTCACCCACAAGCACCAATTTATAGTTCCGGTAACAAGATTGAACACAAGAGATGTACTAGGGTTTTTCATGAGATGGTGATGTTGAAGATGTTGATGGATATTGTAGTCCCCAAGATGGGAGAGTTGTTGGTGATGATGATTACGATGATTTCCCCCTTCGGGGGGGAATCGCTCCGCCGGAGGGCATAAGTGCTCCTGCCCAAGTTCCGCTTCAAGACGGTGGCGCTCCCTCCCAAAAGACCTCTCCTTATTTATTCTAGGTCAAAATTACTTATATACTAGAAGATGGGCACCGGAGGTGGGCCTGGGTGAGCACAACTCACCAGGGCGCGCCTGGGCTCCCTGGCGCGCCCAGCTGGGTTGTGCCCACCTGGTGGGCCCCCTCCGCTACTTATTGGCTCCAATATTCTTCATATATTGCATAAAAAACTCCATAAAGTTTCAGCTCATTTGGAGTTGTGCAGAATAGGTAGCCTGACGTAGCTTTTCCAGGACCAGATTTCTAGCTGCCGGAATTCTCCCTCTTTGTGTGTACCTTGCATATTATGAGAGAAAAGGCACTAGAATTACTCCAAAAAGCATTATTATGCATAAAAACATCATAAATAATAGTAGGAAAACATGATGCAACATGGACGTATCAACTCGCCCAAGCTTAGACCTCGCTTGTCCTCAAGCGAAAAACGAAATGGAAAAACATGTCCACATGCTTAGAGAGAGAGAGGTGTCGATAAAAACAAACTACGGACATAGAAGCATCATGTAAATTATTATAATAACAACAAACTTTAACATAAAACTTTTATCATAGAAGTTTTATCATAGACTTCTCGTGAATAAGTAACAATTCATCACACTATCGAAGTATAAAGCATAAACACTATTAGAAACCAACAAACTATGTTCTCAGTCAACTTTGCAACTACAATTCATCATCTTTTCAGGAAGGGTCACGTGCCGGAGCCTTTAGGCATTCCACATACTCAACCATCATATAGTCTTCTATGATTGCTAACACTCACCGCATACACATGAGCAAAACGTTTCAGCCGGACACATAGAAAGATGGGGGCTTATAGTTTCGCCTCCGAATGAATTCACCTCAAGAGTGATGTCAACAGTAATAACTTATGCCACCCATATTCAACTGGACATATGTGTCTAGATCTTTCCTCACCACATGATGCTTGCCAAAGGACAAAAATAAAAAGGAATAGAGAGAAAAACTTTGACTCTTGCATAAAAGTAAAAGGTAGGCCCTTCGCAGAGGGAAGGAGAGGTTGCCATGCGCTTATTTGTTTGTATGCTCAACCCCTTAGTGCAAAAGAACATCACGTTGTATTGCCCCTTGTGATGGCAACCTTTATTATGCAGTCTGTCACTTTTATTCTTCACCATCACAAGTTCGTACAACGCTCAGTTTTCTCTTACACTAAATGATCTCACACTTTTAGAAGTCATTTTTATTGCCTTATTGCACCAATGACAACTTACTTGAAGGATCTAACTCGATCCTTAGGTAGGTATGGTGGACACTTGAAAATAAGATTTGGGTTTAAGGGTTTTTGGATTCACAGGTAGTATCTCTACTTAGTTGCCCCCTATTTTTGGCTAGCAAAGATAGGGGTCAAGCACCACATGATGAAGGATCTATGACAATATAACTTCTATGTGAATATGAACAAACCTAAATCATTAAGTTGTCTTCCTTGTCCAACGTCAACAATTTCGCCATATAATATTTTGATGGGGGCTCACAATCACAAAATATTTCCAGGATAGTATATTTATATGTGAATCTTCTCTTCCCCTATTAATTCTTTCATGAGTTGCATCATTTACCAATGCTATGTTTGTCAATCTCTAACAAAATTTTCTACTTATACTTTTCCTTATGTGGTGTCATCACCTACCATAAGATTAGCATATGATCTTTTCCATTTATTTCCTTTCTTTCATTGGAGCATGAAAGTAAAGAAAGCAAAAACTAAAACTAAAACTTTATTATATATCTCGCACACGATTACAAAGATAGATCACTAAGCAAACTCTCGAAAAGAAAGGATCAAACTAAACTTTTATTCATCTAAAGCAAAAGATAACTATGGATCAAACTGAAATAAGTAAAGGCAAAAGATAGTGGGCGTGATACGATACCGGGGCACCTCCCCCAACCTTGGCGGAAGCTAAGGGGAGTGCCCATACCTGATACACAATTTTCTTTTGGTGATGAAGAAGGTGGTGGTGATGAAGTAGAGACCTTGTCTTCGGGTTCCCATGGCAGAGGCCCACCATCATAAGAGGAGGAGTGAGTCTCACGGGTCATGCAACCGGCAACCAAACTCATACCTTTAAACCTCGCCTCATATTCAAAGACTTGGTTTTGGAGATCTTAGATCTGGCTTTGGAGGAAGTTGATTTGCTCGTTGAGGGTGAAGACGATGTCCTTCATGGACTTGCCATTCACCTTGAGATCACGAGTAAGGTCCATGATCATGAGGTGATTGGCATTGAGTCCACGCTCCACCATCCCCTTGCACCGGAAGACCTCCTGCTCCATAGCTTCAAGCCTGGCCTCCACGGTTCCCGTCCCCTTGGGGCCTTGCACATCGCGCATATGGAGCACCCTGTCATGCATATGGATGACCTGAGGGTGCTGCACCACCTCCCGCAAATATGGGTTGATGACGTTCTTGAAGAACTTGTCCTTGGAGGAGCTTGAAGCGGCCATGGTAGATGGGATCTAACAGAAAATAGCTAGGAAAAGAAAACAGAAGATTTCTCCGCGATACAGTGGTCAATAGGTTCGGGGGGTATAGAAAGAATTTTTATCTTGGGAAACAAGCAAGTTGTAGAAAAACGGAGTCCGGAAGGTACCCGAGCTGGGCACAACCCACCTGGGCGCGCCTGGCAAGCCAGACACGCCATGGTGACTTGTGCCCACCGGGGTGCACTTCTTGGAAGTTTCTTATTTTCCTAATTTTTGTTATATTACAAAACTGACGGGAAATATTTTTGCGGATTTTTCTTAGTCTGTTTACTTACAGTATCACGTACCTCCTCTTTTGAACAATTCTGGAGTGTTCCGGAAGGACTCTTTTTTGTGTTCTTCCGGTGTCATAGTTTGGATAATATTACTTTCAACATCAATGGGCGCACCTGAGATATAATGTTTTATTCGTTGCCCATTAACAACCTTCGGGTTAGTACCTTCGGCATTATTCATTTTGATAGCTCTAGACCGATAAACCTCCTCGATAACATAGGGTCCTTCCCATTTGGAGAGGAGTTTTCCCGCAAAGAATCTGAAATGAGAGTTGTACAAAAGAACATATTCTCCAACTTTGAACTCACACTTTTGGATTCTTTTATCATGCCGTATTTTAACTTTTTCTTTAAATAACTTGGCATTTTCCTAAGCTTGGGGTTCTCCATTCATCTAAAGAGCTAATATGAAACAACCTCTTTTCACCGCCAAGTTTAAAATCATAGTTGAGTTCTTTAATTTCCCAATATGCTTTATGTTCTAACTCAAGAGGCAAATGACAAGCTTTTCCATATACCATTTTATAAGGAGACATACCCATAGGATTTTTATATGCTGTTCTATAAGCCCAAAGTGCATCATCTAATTTCTTAGACCAATTCTTCCTGGACCTATTGATAGTCTTTTGCAAAATTAATTTTATTTATCTATTGATAAGTTCAACTTGACCACTAGACTGAGGATGATAAGGTGATGCAATTCTATAGTTAACATCATACTTAGCAAGCATTTTATGGAAAGCACCATGAATAAAGTGTGAACCACCATCAGTCATTAAATATCTAGGGACTCCAAACCTTGGGAAAATAACTTCCTTAAGCATTTTAATAGAGGTGTTGTGATCAACACTACTAGTTGGAATAGCTTCTACCCACTTAGTAACATAATCAACATCAACCAAAATATGTGTATACCCATTAGAGGAAGGAAAAGGTCCCATGTAATCAAATCCCCAAACATCAAATGGTTCAACAGCAAGTGAATAATTCATAGGCATTTCTTGACGCTCACCGATATTACCTATTCTTTGACATTCATCACATGATAAGACGAACTTACGAGCATCCTTGAAGAGAGTAGGCCATTAAACCCAGATTGCAATACCTTGTGAGCAGTTCTGTCTCCCGCATGATGCCCTCCATAAGCTTCGGAGTGACATTTCCGTAGGATTTGTCCGTGTTCATGCTCTGGTACACAACGTCTAATAATACCATCTACTCCTTATTTATAAAGATGTGGGTCATCCCAAAAGTAATGTCTTAAATCATAGAAGAATATTTTCTTTTGTTGGTATGTAAAGCTAGGTGGTAAATATTTAGCAACATTGTAATTAGCATAGTCAGCATACGAAGGAGTGTTATGAGAAACATTTATTGCAGCTAACTGCTCATCAGGAAAACAATCATCAATAGGTAGTGGGTCATTAAGCACATTTTCAAGCCTAGACAAATTATCAGCTACAGGGTTCTCTGATCCTTTTTTATCAGTGATATGTAAATCAAATTCTTGTAGCAAGAGAACCCAACAAATAAGTCTAGGTTTGGAATCTTTCTTTCCCATAAGATATTTAATAGCAGCATGATCGGTGTGAACAATTACTTTTGAATCAACAATGTAAGATATAAATTTATCACAAGCAAACACCACTGCTAGAAATTCTTTTTCAGTAGTAGCATAATTTCATTGAGCACTGTCTAGAGTTTTACTAGCATGATGAATAACATTTAGTTTCTTATCAACTCTTTGTCCTAGAACAGCACCAACAGCATAATCGTTGCCATCACACATAATTTCAAAATGCAAGTTCCAGTCAGGTGGTTGAACGATAGGTACTGAAATTAAGGCTTTCTTGAGTGTTTAGAAGGCTTCTAAACAATCATCATCAAAGACAAAAGGAATATCCTTTTGCAAAAGATTTGTAAGAGGCCCAGAAATTTTAGAAAAGTCTTTGATAAATCTCCTATAGAAACCAGCATGACCTAAGAAACTACGAATACCTTTGATATCTTTACGACATGGCATTTTCTCAATTGCATCAACCTTAGCTTTGTCCACTTCAATACCTCTTTCAGAAAATTTATGAACCAAGACAATACCTTCATTAACCATAAAGTGGCACTTCTCCGAATTCAAGACATTATTTGTTTGTTCACATCTCTGCAAAACTCGATCAAGATTGCTTAAACAATCACCAAAAGACTTCCCATAAACAGAGAAGTCATCCATGAAAACCTCAACAATCTTTTCACAAAAGTCAGAGAATATAGCAGTCATACATCTATGAAAGGTAGCTGGTGCATTACATAAACCAAAATGCATATGTCTATAAGCAAAAGTTCCAAAAGGAAAAGTAAAAGTGGTCTTTTCTTGATCAGGTTGAGAAACAGGTATTTGTGAAAAACCATAGCGTCCATCAGAAAGCAAAAATGTGTGTGCATAGATAGACTTTCTAGCATTTGATCAATAAAAGGCATAGGGTAAGGATCTTTTCTAGTTGCTTTGTTTAATTTTCTAAAATCAATTACCATTCTGTAGCGTGTAACAATTCTTTGTGGAATAAGTTCATTATTATCATTAGGAACAACAGTGATACCTACTTTCTTAGGGACACAATGAACAGGACTTACCCATCTACTATCAGCTATAGGATAGAGTATACCTTCTTTTGGAAGTTTTAATATTCCCGTTCTTACCACTTCTTTCATCTTCGGATTTAACCGATGTTGGTGATCAACAACGGGTTTAGCATCAGGTTCCATATTAATCTTGTGCTGACATAGAGTGGGACTAATGCCCTTTAAATCATCAAGAGTATATCCAATGGCAGCTTGGTGCTTCCATAGAACTTTTAATGATCTTTCTTCTTCATGTTCTGAAATGTTAGCACTAATAATACAGGATATATCTTCTTTTCATCAAGATAAGCATATTTCAAAGTGTCTCGGAATTGTTTTAATTCAAACACAGGATCACTTTTAGGTGGAGGAGGACCTCCTAGAGTTTCAATAGGAAAATTGTGTTTAAGCATAGGACGTTGTTCAAATAAAATCTTATCTATTTCATTTTTTCATGCATATGCAAATCATTTTCATGGTCTAGCAGATATTGTTCTAGAGGATCAGTAGGAGGCACAGTGATACTTCCATTCTGCATCATGTTTTCTTACTGTTATTTATAATGTTTTTTATCCATAATAATGCTTTTTGGAGTAATTCTAATGCCTTTTCTCTCATAATTTGTAAGGTACACACCAAGAGGGAGAATTCTGGCAGCTAGAAATCTCGACCTGGAAAAGCTATGTCAGGCTACCTATTCTGCACAACTCCAAACAAGATGAAACTTCAAGAGGAATTTTTATGGAATATATAAGAATTATTGGAGCCAATAAGTTCTAGAGGGGGCCCACCAGGTGGGCACAATCCACCTGGGCGCGCCAGGGAGCCCAGGCGCGCCCTGGTGGGTTGTGCTCCCCTCGGCCCACCTCCGGTGCCCATCTTTTGGTATCGAAGTCATTTTTACTTGGAAAAAATAAAGAGAGGACTTTCGGGACGAAGTGCCGCTGCCTCTAGGAGAAACTTGGGCAGGAGCACTTCTGCCCTCCGGCGGAGCGATTCCGCCGGGGGAACTTCCATCCCGGAGCGGGAAATCATCGTCGTCATCATCACCAACAACTCTCCCATCTTGGGGAGGGCAATCTCCATCAACATCTTCAACAACACCATCTCCTCTCAAACCCTAGTTCAGCTCTTGTGTTCAATCTTATTATCGGAACTATAGATTGGTACTTGTGGGTGATTAGTGGTGTTGATTACATCTTGTAGTTGATTACTATATGGTTTATTTGGTGGAAGATTATATGTTCAGATCCAATATTCTATTTAATACTCCTCTGATCATGAGCATGTTTATCATTTGTGAGTAGTTACCTTTGTTCTTGAGGTCACAGGAGAAATCATGTTGCAAGTAATCATGTGAATTTGATATGTGTTCGATATTTTGATAGTATGTATGTTGTGGTTCCCTTAGTGGTGTCATGTCAACGTTGACTACATGACACTTCACCATATTTTGGGCCTAAGGGAATGCATTGTGGAGTAGCAATTAGATGATGGGTTGCGAGAGTGACAGAAACTTAAACCCCAGTTTATGCGCTATTCCGTAAGGGACCGATTGGATCCAAAAGTTTAATGCTATGGTTAGAATTTATTCTTAATACTTTTCTCGTAGTTGCGGATGCTTGCGGGAGGGTTAATCATAAGTAGGAGGTTTGTTCAAGTAAAAATAGCACCTAAGCACCGGTCCACCCACATATCAAATTATCAAAGTAGCGAACACGAATTAAACCAACATGATGAAAATGACTAGATGAAATTCCCGTGTACCCTCAAGAATGCTTTGCTTATCATACGAGACTGTTTTGGCCCGTCCTTTGCCTAAAAAGGATTGGGCTACCTTGCTGCACTTTTTTTACTAATATCATTTCTTGCTCGTTACAAATTATCTTGCTATCAAACTACTCTGTTACTTACAATTTCAACACTTGCAGACATTACCTTGTTGAGAACCACTTGTCATTTCACTCTGCTCCTCGTTGGGTTCAACACTCTTACTTATCGAAAAGAGCTAAAATTGATTCCCTATACTTGTGGGTCATCAAGGCTATTTTCTCGCACCGTTGTCGGGGAGTGAAGCACCTTTGGTAAGTGGAATTTGGTTAGGAAACATTTATATAGTGTGCTGAAATTTATTGTCACTTGTTACTACAGAAAACAATCCTTTGAGGGGTTTGTTCGGGGTATCTTTACCTCATCCGGAACCACAATTAATTACCCCTCAACCTGATGCACCTACTGAAAATATTTAATATGAAATTCCTTCGGGTATGATAGAACAACTGCTAGCTAATCCTTATGCAGGAGATGGAACCGAACATCCTGATATGCACTTGATATATGCGGAACAAATTTGTGGATTGTTCAAGCTTGCAGGTTTACCCGAAGATGAAGTTATGAGAAAAGTTTTCCCTTTATCTTTGAAGGGAAAAGCATTTGCATGGTATAGGCTATGCGATGATATTGGATCTAGAATTGGAATCGTTCGAAATTGGAGTTCCGCCAAAAAAAATTTCCTATGCATCTAGTTCATCGTGATCGGAATTATATATATAATTTTTGGCATCGTGAAGGAGAAAGTATCGCTCTAGCTTGGGGGGGGGCTCTTAAGTCAATATTATATTTATGCCCCCAATCATGAGCTCTCAAGGGAAATTATTATCCGGAATTTTTATGCTCGGCTTTCTCGTAATGATCAAACCATGCTTGATACTTCTTGTGCTGGTTCTTTTATGAAGAAGACTATTGAATTCCGGTGGGATCTTTTGTAAAGAATTAAACACAACACCGAAGATTGGGAACTCGACGAAGGTAAAGAGTCAGGTATTAAACTTAAGTATGATTGTGTTAAATCTCTTATGGATACCGATGCTTTTCAAAAGTTCAGCACTAAATATGGACTTGACTCTGAGATAGTAGCCTCCTTTTGTGAATGATTTGCTACTCATGTTGAACTCCCTAAAGAGAAGTGGTTTAAATATCACCCACCTATTAAAGAAGAAATTAAAGAACTGGTACCAGTTAAATAAGAAACTATACTTTATAATGTTGATCTAGTTGTTCCTTCTACTTATATTGAGAAACCACCTTTCCTTGTTAGGATAAAGGAACATGGTAAAGTTTCAGCTGTGGTTAACAAAAGCTATACTAGAAAACCTAAACCTGATGAATAAATTAAAGTAGAACCTAGTATTGCTATGGTTAAAGATATCTTGGAAGAAGATATGGATGGGCATGTTATTTACTTCTTTGAAGAAGCTGCTAGAATTGCCAAACCTGATAAAAAGGATAAACATAGACCTATTGTTGGCATGCCCGTCATCTCAGTTAAAATAGGAGATCACTGTTATCATGGTTTATGTGACATAGGTGCTAATGTGAGTGCGATTCCTTATACCTTATATCAAGAAATTATGAATGACATTGCACCCACAGAGATAGAAGAAATAGATGTTACTATTAAACTTGCTAATAGAGACACGATATCACCAATTGGGATTGTTAGATATGTTGAAGTCTTGTGTAGGAAAATAAAATACCCTACTGATTTTCTTGTTCTTGGTTCCCAACAAGATGACTTTTGTCACATTATCTTTGGTAGACCTTTCTTAAACACTGTTAATGCTAAGATAAATTGTAAGAAACAAACTGACGGTGTTAGTTTTGGTGATGAGTCTCATGAGTTTAATTTTTCCAAGTTTAGTAGAAATCTTCATGAAAAAGAATTTCCTAGCAAGGATGAATTAATTGGTCTTGCTTCTATTGCTATACCACCTACTGGTCCTTTAGAACAATATTTGCTAGACCATGAAAATGATTTACATATGCATGAAAGAAATGAAAAGATAAAAATTTCTTTGAACAACGTCCTCTACTTAAACACAATTTGCCTATTGAAACTCTAGGAGGTCCTCCTCCACCTAAAGGTGATCCTGTGTTTGAATTAAAACAATTGCCAGACACATTGAAATATGCTTATCTTGATGAAAAAGAGATATATCATGTTATTATTAGTGCTAACCTTTCATAACATGAAGAAGAAAGATTATTGAAAGTTCTAAGGAAGCACCAAGCTGCTATTGGATGTACTCTTGATGATTTAAAGGGAATTAGTCCCACTCTATGTCACCACCAAATTAATATGGAACCTGATGCTAAACCCATTGTTGATCACCAACATCGGTTAAATCTGAAGATGAAAGAAGTGGTAAGAACGGAAATATTAAAACTTCTGGAAGCAGGTATAAACTATCCTATAGCTGATAGAAGATGGGTAAGTCCCGTTCATTGTGTTCCTAAGAAAGGAGGTATAACTGTTGTTCCTAATGATAAGAATGAACTTATTCCACAAAGAATTGTTACAGGCTATAGAATGGTAATAGATTTTAGAAAATTAAACAAAGCAACTAGAAAAGATCATTACCCTTTGCCTTTTATTGATCAAATGCTTGAAAGATTATCTAAGCACACAGACTTTTGCTTCCTTGATGGATATTCTGGTTTTTCACAAATACCTGTTTCTCAACCCGATCAAGAAAAGACCACTTTTACTTGTCCCTTTGGAACCTATGCTTATAGACATATGCCTTTCTGTTTATGTAATGCAACTGCTACCTTTCAAAGATGTATGACTGCTATATTATGTGACTTTTGTGAAACGATTGTTGAGATTTTCATGGATGGCTTCTCTGTTTATGGGAATTCTTTTGATGATTGTTTAAGCAATCTTGATCGAGTTTTGCAGAGATGTGAAAAAGCAAATATTGTCTTGAATTGGGACAAGTGCCACTTTATGGTTAATGAAGGCATTGTCTTGGGTCATAAAATTTCTGAAAGAGGTATTGAAGTGGACAAAGCTAAGGTTGATGCAATTGAGAAAATGTCATGTCCTAAATATATAAAAGGTATTCGTAGTTTCTTAGGTCATGTTGGTTTCTATAGGAGATTAATCAAAGACTTTTCAAAAATTTCTAGGCCTCTTACTAGTCTCTTGCAAAAGGATATTCCTTTTGTTTTTGACGATGATTGTTTAGAAGCCTTTGAAACACTTAAGAAAGCCTTAATATCTGCACCTATTGTTCAACCACCTGATTGGAACTTGCCTTTTGAAATTATGTGTGATGCTAGTGATTATGTTGTTGGTGCTGTTCTAGGACAAAGAGTTGATAAGAAATCGAATGTTATTCATTATGCTAGTAAAACTCTAGATAGTGCTCAAAGAAATTATGCTACTACTGAAAAAGAATTCTTAGCAGTGGTCTTTGCTTGTGATAAGTTTAGACCTTATATTGTTGATTCCAAAGTAACTGTCCACACAGACCATTCTGCTATTAAATATCTTATGGAAAAGAAAGACGCTAAACCTAGACTTATTTGGTGGGTTCTCTTGTTACAAGAATTTGATTTACATATCATTGATAGAAAAGGAGTTGAGAACCCAGTAGCTAATAATTTGTCTAGGCTTGAAAATGTGCTTGATGACCCACTACCTATTGATGATAGTTTCCCTAATGAGCAGTTAGTTGCAATAAATATTTCTCATAGTACTCCTTGGTATGCTGACTATGCTAATTACATTGTTGCTAAATATTTACCACCTAGCTTTGCATACCAACAAAAGAAAAAAAATGCTTCTATGATTTGAGACATTACTTTTGGGATGACCCACATCTTTATAAAGAAGGAGTAGATGGTATTATTAGTAGTTGTGTACCTGAGCATGAACATGGACAAATCCTACGGAAATGTCACTCCGAAGCTTATGGAGGGAATCATGCTGGAGATAGAACTACTCACAAGGTATTGCAATCCGGATTTTATTGGCCTACTCTCTTCAAGGATGCTCATAAGTTCGTCTTATCTTGTGATGAATGCCAAAGAATAGGTAATATCAGTAAGCGTCAAGAAATGCCTATGAATTATTCACTTGCTGTTGAACCATTTGATGTTTGGGGATTTGATTACATGGGACCTTTTACTTCATCTAATGGGTATACACATATTTTGGTTGCTGTTGATTATGTTACTAAATGGGTGGAAGCTATTCCAACCAGTAGTGCTGAGCACAACACCTCTATTAATATGTTTAAGGAAGTTATTTTCCCAAGGTATGGAGTCCCTAGATATTTGATCACTGATGGTGGTTCACACTTCATTCATGGTGCTTTCCATAAAATGCTTGCCAAGTGTGATGTTAACCATAGAATTGCATCACCTTATCATCCTCAGTCTAGTGGTCAAGTTGAACTTAGCAATAGAGACATAAAATTAATTTTGCAAAAGACTGTCAATAGGTACAGAAAGAATTGGTCTAAGAAATTAGATGATGCACATTGGGCTTATAGAACATCATATAAAAATCCTATGGGCATCTCTCCTTATAAAATGATTTATGGAAAAGCTTGTCATTTGCCTCTTGAGTTAGAACATAAAGCATATTGGGAAATCAAAGAACTCAACTATGATTTCAAACTTGCTGGTGAAAAGAGGTTATTTGATATTACCTCATTAGATGAGTGGAGAACTCAAGCTTATGGAATTGCAAAACTATGCAAAGAGAAAGTTAAAAGGTGGCATGACAAAAGAATCCAAAAGCGTGAGTTTAAAGTCGGAGAATATGTTCTTTTGTACAACTCTTGTTTCATATTCTTTGCGGGAAAACTCCTCTCAAAATGGGAAGGCCCATATGTCATCGAGGAGGTTTACCAGTCTGGAGCCATCAAAATAAATAATTCCGAAGGTTGTCAATCGGCAACGAATAAAGCATTATATCTTAGGTACGCCTATTAATGTTGAAAGTAATATTATCCAAACTTTGACACCGGAAGAACACATAAAAGAGTCCTTCTAGAACACTCCAGAATCGTGAAAATAAGAAGGTATGTGATACAGTAAGTAAACGGACTCCGAAAAATCCGCAAAAATATTTTTATCAGTTTTGGAATATTTAAGAATTTTGGAAATAAAGAAACCTCCAGGAAGCGTCCCCTGGTGGGCACAAGACACCAGGGTGCCTGGCGCACCCAGGTGGGTTGTGCCCACCTGGGACACCTTCCGTACTCCGTTTTTCTACCTTATGCTTGTCCTCCAAGATAAAAAATCTATATATACTTCCCAAACATGTTGATCACCGTATCGCGAAGAAATCCTCTATACTCTTTTCTTGTTGTTTCTGGTCAGATTCATCAAGCCAGGCATCATGTCTTCTTGCTCCTCCAACAACATGGAAGAAGATGCTTGGTTGATGAAGATCGAGACAAAGTGGGAGGAGCCTACGGATGCCATCGAGGGAGATAAGGGCAAGAAATCTACCTTAGATCCATCCCCGGTGGCAGCACAAGCACTGCTGGCCGAGGAGGAGGAAGAGGATATCCTTAAGCCCTACCTTACTCACCTTACTCCTGCTGAGATTGAAGCTTTTCGCGTCATTGAAATAGTTCGCATACAGAATAAGTATCTCACTCGCGAAAATATTCTGCATCAAGAGCATATCATCAATCTCCGGAGCGTCATCCGTCGATTGGAGAATCTCTTGATCCTTAAGGATAGGATCGCTTCATCACCACCATCACCTTCTTCACCACCAAAGGAGAACTAAGTATTGGGTATGGGAACTCCCCTTGGCTTCCGCCAAGCTTGGGGGAGGTGCCCCGGTATCGTATCATCCCACTATCTTTTCGCTTTTACTTATTTTAGTTCGATCTTTTGCTTTAGATGAATAAAAGTTTAGTTCGATCCTTTCTTCTTTGAGAGTTTGCTTAGTGATCTATCCTTGTAATCGTGTGCAAGTTATATAATAAAGTTTAGTTTGAGCTTTTGCTTTCTTTACTTTCATGTTGCAGAAATAAGAAAGAATAAAAGAAAGAATAAAACAAAGGAAATAAATAAAAGAAAGGAAATAAATAATGAAAAGATTATGTACTAATCCTATGGTAGGTGATGGCACCACATAAGGAAAAGTATAAGTAGAAAATTTTATTAGAGATTGACAAACATAACATTAGTCAATGATGCAACTCATGAAAGAATAAATAAGGGGAGAGAAGATTCACATATAAATATACTATCCTAGAAATCTTTTGTAATTGTGAGCTCTCATCAAAATATTATATGCCAAAATTGTTGACGTTCTACAAGGAAGACAACTTAATGGTTTATGTTTGTTCATATTCACATAGAAGTCATATTGTCATGGATCCTTTAACATGTGGTGCTTGCCTCCTATCTTTGCTAGCCAAAAATTCCACACTAAGTAGAGATACTACTTGTGCATCCAAAAACCCTTAAACCCAAATCTCATTTTCAAGTGTCCACCACACCTACCTAGGGATTGAGCAAGATCCCTCAAGTAAGTTGTCATCGGTGCAAAAAGGCAATAAAAATTGCTTCTAAAAGTGTGAGATCATTTAGTGTAAGAGAAAATTGAGCATTGCACGAACTTGTGATGGTGAAGAATAAAAGTGACAGACTGCACAATAAAGGTCGCTATCACAAGGGGCAATGTAACGTGACGTTCTTTTGCACTAAGGGATTGAGCATACAAACAAATAAGCACATGGCAACCTCTGCTTCCCTCTGCGAAGGGTCTATCTTTTACTTTTATGCAAGAGTCAAAGTTTTTCTCTCTATTCCTTTTTTTTCTCCTTTGGCAAACATCATGTGGTGAGGAAAGATCTAGGCACAAATGTCCAGTTGAATACGGGTGGCCTGAGTTATTATTGTTGACATCACCCTTGAGGTGAGTATGTTGGCAGGCGAAACCATAAGCCCCTATCTTTCTATGTGTCCGGTTGAAATGTTTTTCTCATGTGTACACGGTGAGTGTTAGCAATCATAGAAGACTATATGATGGTTGAGTATGTGGACTTGCCTAAAGGCTCCGACACGTGACCCTTCCTGAAAAGATGATGAATTGTAGTTGAAAAGTTTACTGAGAACATAGTTTGTTGGTTTCTAATAGAGTTTTTGCTTTATACTTCGATTGTGTGATGAATTATGACTTATTCATGAGAAGTATATGATAAAAGTTCTATGATAAAATTCCTATGTTTAATTTTGTTGTTGTTATTATAATCAACATGATGCTTCTATGTCTGTATTTTGTTTTTATCGACACCTCTCTCTCAAAGCATGTGGACATATTTTTCAATTTCGGTTTTCGCTTGAGGACAAGCAAGGTCTAAGCTTGGGGGAGTTGATACGTCCATTCTGCATCATGTTTTCTTATTGTTATTTATAATGTTTTTATCCATAATAATGCTTTTTGGAGTAATTCTAATGCATTATCTCTCATAATTTGCAAGGTAAACACCAAGAGGGAGAATTCCGGCAGCTGGAAATATGGACCTGGGAAAGCTACGTCAGGCTACCTATTCTGCACAACTCCAAACAAGCTGAAACTTCACAATGATTTTTTATTGAATATATAAGAATTATTGGAGCCAATAAGTACCAGAGGGGGCCCACCAGGTGGGCACAACCCACCTGGGCGCGCCAGGGAGCCCAAGCGCGCCCTGGTGGGTTGTGCTCCCTCGGCCCACATCCGGTGCCCATCTTTTGGTATCTAAGTCATTTTGACCTAGAAAAAAATAAAGAGAGGGGAAAATCATCAAGGCGGAACTTGGGCAGGAGCACTTTTGCCCTCCGACGGAGCGATTCCGCCGGGGGAACTTCCCTCCCGGAGGGGAAAATTATCGTCATCATCATCACCAACAACTCTCCCATCTTGGGGAGGGCAATCTCCATCAACATCTTCAACAACACCATCTCCTCTCAAACCCTAGTTCATCTCTTGTGTTCAATCTTGTTACCGGAACTATAGATTCGTACTTGTGGGTGACTAGTAGTGTTGATTACATCTTGTAGTTGATTACTATATGGTTTATTTGCTGGAAGATTATATGTTCAGATCCATTATGATATTTAATACCCCTTTGATCATGAGCATGTTTATCATTTGTGAGTAGTTACCTTTGTTCTTGAGGTCACGGGAGAAAGCATGTTGCAAGTAATCATGTGAATTTAATATGTGTTTGATATTTTGATAGTATGTATGTTCTGGTTCCCTTAGTGGTGTCATGTGAACGTCGACTACATGACACTTTGACACGTCTCCAACATATCTATAATTTTTTATTGTTCCATGCTATTATATTATCTGTTTTGGATGTTAATGGGCTTATTTATACACTTTTATATTATTTTTGGGACTAACCTACCAAACCAAGGCCTAGTGCAAATTGTTGTCTTTTTGCCTATTTTAGTGTTTCTCAGAAAAGGAATATCAAATGGAATCCAAACGGAATGAAACCTTTGGGAGAGTTATTTTTGGAACAAACGTGATCCAGGGGACTTGGAGTGGACGTCAAGAAATCAACGAGGAGGCCATGAGGCAGGGAGGCGTGCCTGCCCCTGTGCGCGCCCCCCACCCTAGTGGGCCCTCATAGCTCCACCGACCTACTTCTTCCTCCTATATATACCCATATACCCCGAAAACATCCAGGAGCACCACGAAACCCTATTTCCACCGCCGCAACCTTCTGTACCCAAGAGATCCCATCTTGGGGCCTTTTCCGAAGCTCCGCCGGAGGGGGAATCAATCATGGAGGGCTTCTACATCAACACCATAGCCTCTTCGATGATATGTGAGTAGTTTACCTCAGACCTTCAGGTCCATAGTTATTAGCTAGATGGCTTCTTATCTCTCTTTGGATCTCAATACAAAGTTCTCCTCGATCTTCTTGGAGATCTATTCGATGTAACTCTTTTTGTGGTGTGTTTGTCGAGATCCGATGAATTGTGGGTTTATGATCAAGATTATCTATGAACAATATTTGGTTCTTCTATGAATTCTTATATGTATGATTTAATTATCTTTGCAAGTCTCTTCGAATTATCAGTTTGGTTTGGCCTACTAGATTGATCTTTCTTGCAATGGGAGAAGTGCTTAGCTTTGGGTTCAATCTTGCGGTGTCCTTTCCCAGTGACAGCAGGGGCAGCAAGGCACATATTGTATTGTTGCCATCAAGGATAAAAAGATGGGGTTTATATCATATTGCTTGATTTTATCCCTCTACATCATGTCATCTTGCTTAATGCGTTACTCTGTTCTTATGAACTTAATACTCTAGATGCATGCTGGATAGCGGTCGATGTGTGGAGTAATAGTAGTGGATGCAGAATCGTTTCGGTCTACTTGTCGTGGACGTGATGCCTATATACATGATCATGCCTAGATATTCTCATAATTATGCACTTTTCTATCAATTGCTCGACAGTAATTTGTTCACCCACCGTAACACTTATGCTATCTTGAGAGAAACCACTAGTGAAACCTATGGCCCTCGGGTCCATCTTTTATCATATAAGTTTCCAATCTATTTTATTTCGCAATCTTTACTTTCAATCTATATCATAAAAATACCAAAAATATTTATCATATTATTATTATCTCTATCAGATCTCACTCTCGTAAGTGACCGTGAAGGGATTCACAACCCCTTTATCGCGTTGGTTGCGAGGTTCTTATTTTTTTTGTGTAGGTACGAGGGACTTGCGTGTAGTCTCCTACTGGATTGATACCTTGGTTCTCAAAAACTGAGGGAAATACTTATGCTACTTTACTGCATCACCCTTTCCTCTTCAAGGGAAAACCAACGCAGTGCTCAAGAGGTAGCAAGAAGGATTTCTAGCGCCGTTGCCGGGCAGATCTACGCACAGTTCAAGACATACCAAGTACCCATCACAAAATCTTATCCCTCGCATTACATTATTTTCAATTTGCCTCTTGTTTTCCTCTCCCCCACTTCACCCTTGCCGTTTTACTCGCCCTCTTTTTTCGTTCCCCTTCTCTTTTCTACTTCGCCTTTTTCCGCTTGCCTCTTGTGTGCTTGTGTGTCGGATTGTTTACCGTGGTGGCCTTACCAAAAAGTTTTGATCCTCACCTTAGAAGGTTGGAAGAAATTGAAAATAACATTAGAAGTTTTATGCCCTTGCAGTTTGAGCATAATAATTTCTTCAGAAATGAGCTTAAAGAACAAAAAAGTTTTATCGGGTACATGAATAAAGAGCTCGATGATATATCTCAAGAATTTTATGGTCTGAAATCTCAGTTCGCTCCTTGAAAACTGAATAGATCAATTTCGGATAAGTAGGCCACCTTAGTTAATAAGATTGCTACCAAACCGGAAGAACTTGATGATAATAAGGATGAAAATCTAAAAGTGATTGATGTGTCCCCTATTAAATCTTTGTTTTGCAATATGAATCTTGATAATGATGGGACTGGAGATGAGTCAACTTTAGTTAAAAGGCGTCCCAATCATTCGGAGCTTTTAGATCTTAATGCTCAAATTGGTAAAAGTGGGATTGGAGAGGTCAAAACTTTACATAGCAGTGAACCCACTATTTTGGATTTCAAGGAATTTAATTATGATAATTGTTCTTTAATAGATTGTATTTCCATGTTGCAATCCGTCTTAAATTCTCCGCATGCTTATAATCAAAATAAAGCTTTTACTAAACATATCGTTAATGCTTTAATGCAATCTTATGAAGAAAAGCTTGAATTGGAAGTTTCTATCCCTAGAGAACTTTATGATGAGTGGGAACCCACTATTAAAATTAAAATTAAAGATCATTAATGCTATGCTTTATGTGATTTGGGTGCTAGTGTTTCCACGATTCCAAAAACTTTGTGTGATGTGTTAGGTTTCCGTGAATTTGATGATTGTTCTTTAAATTTGCACCTCGCGGATTCCACTATTAAGAAACCTATGGGAAAAATTAATTATGTTCTTATTGTTGCAAATAGAAATTATATGCCCGTCAATTTCATTGTTCTTGATATAGATTTCAATCCTACATGTCCCATTATTCTTGGTAGGCCTTTCCTTAGAACGATTGGTGCAATTATTGATATGAAAGAAGGGAATATTAGATTCCAATTTCCATTAAGGAAAGGCATGGAACACTTTCCTAGAAATAAAATAAAATTACCTTATGAATCTATTATGATATCCACTTATGGATTGCATTCCAAAGATGATAACACCTAGATCTATTCTTGCTTTTATGCCTAGCTAGGGGCGTTAAACGATAGCGCTTGTTGGGAGGCAACCCAATTTTATTTTTGTTCCTTGCTTTTTGGTTCTTATTATTAATAAATAATTCATATAGCATATGTTTAGATGTGGTTTTATGCTTTTAGTTAGTGTTTGTACCAAGTAGGACCTTTGGGAAGACTTGGGGAAAGTCTTTGCAATCTTGCTGTAAAAAACAGAAACTTTAGCGCTCACGAGATTTGCTGCCATTTTTTACTGGAGAGTGTGATTAGGTTGATTATTTTTGAAGATGATTAATAGACAAATTCCTCAAGTCCATCAGTTTATTTTAGAATTTTTCGAGTTACATAAGTATTCGAAACCTACAGATTACTATAGATTGTTCTGTTTTTGACAGATTCTGTTTTTCGTGTGTTGTTTGCTTATTTTGATGAATCTATGGCTAGTATCGGAGGTTATGAACCATAGAGAAGTTGGAATACAGTAGGTTTAACACTAAAATAAATAAATAATGAGTTCATTACATTACTTTAAGTGGTGGTTTGTTTTCTTATACTAACGGAGCTCATGAGATTTTCTGTTTAAGTTTTGTGTTGTGAAGTTTTCAAGTTTTGGGTAAAGATTTGATGGATTATGGAATAAGGAGTGGCAAGAGCCTAATCTTGGGGATGACCAAGGAACCCCCAAGATAAAATTCAAGGACAACCAAAATCCTAAGCTTGGTGATGCCCCGGAAGGCATCCCCTCTGTCGTCTTCTTCTATCGGTAACTTTACTTGAGGCTATATATTTATTCACCACATGATATGCTTTTTGCTTGGAGCGTCTTGTATGATTTGAGTATTTGCTTTTTAGTTTACCACAATCATCCTTGCTGTACACACTTTTTGGGAGAGACACACTTGAATTGGAATTTGTTAGAATACTCTATGTGCTTCACTTATATCTTTTGAGCTAGATAATTTTGCTCTAGTGCTTCACTTATATCTTTTAGAGCACGGTGGTAGTTTCATTTTATAGAAATTATTGATCTCTCATGCTTCACTTATATTATTTTGAGAGTCCTTTAGAATAGCATGGTAATTTGTCTTGGTTATCAAATAGTCCTAATATGATAGGCATCCAAGATGGGTATAATAAAAACTATCATAGAAAGTGCATTGAATACTATGAGAAGTTTGATACTTGATAATTGTTTTGAGATATTACCTTGCTGAAAACCACTTGTCATTTCCTTCTGCTCCTCGTTTGGTTCGACACTCTTACTTATCGAAAAGAGCTACAGTTGACCCCTATACTTGTGGGTCATCACACAACAATAGAAGCAAGACCAATTATTTCATCCTTACTAGGCAATTCTTTTTCATGAAGATTTCTACTAAACTTGTCAAATTAAATTCATGAGACTCATGACCAAAGCTAACACCGACAGTTTGTTTCTCACAATCAATATTAGCATTAAGAGTGTTCAAGAAAGGTCTACCAAAGATAATGGGACAAAAATCTTGTGGGCAACCAAGAACAAGAAAATCAGTAGGGTATTTTATTTTCCCACACAAGCAACATCTCTAACAATACCAATTGGTGATATAGTATCTCTATTAGCAAGTTTAATAGTAACATGAATGTCTTCTATCTCTGCGGGTGCTATGCCATTCATAATATCTTGATATAAGGTGTAGGGAATAGCATTCACGCTAGCACCTATGTCACATAAACCATGATAACAGTGATATCCTATTTTAACTGAAACAATGGGCATGCCAACAACGGGTCTATGGTTATCTGTTCTATCAGGTTTGACATTTCTAGTAGCTTCATTTCCAGCCCCCTCAGGTCTCTAATATTTGCTCCTTTTCCAGCCCAGAATTCCAGCTGCCGGCATTCCCCCTCTTCATGTAATCCTTGTAAAATAAGAGAGAATAGGCTTAAGTATTGTAACATAATGTGTAATAACAGCCCATAATGCAATAAATATCGATATAAAAGCATGATGCAAAATGGACGTATCTACTCCCCCAAGCTTAGACCTTCCTTGTCCTCAAGCGAAAGCTGAAATCGTTAAATATGTCCACATGTTTAGAGATAGAGGTGTCAATAAAAATAAAATACGGACATGAGGGCATCATGATCATTCTTAGAACAGCAACATATATATATATATATTGTCATATGATCTCTGATGCTAAAGTAACAATTCAATCTCAATTTCAAGTATGAATCATAAACTTCATTGAAAACTAACAAACTCTAATCTCAGTCACTGAGGCAATTGCAATTTATCATAACATAGGAAAGAGTCAATATAAGAGCTTTTCAGCAAGTCCACATACTCAACCATCATTTAGTCTTTCACAATTGCTAACACTCACGCAGTACTTATGGGTATGGAGTTTGATCGGACACAGAGAAAGATAGGGGCTTATAAGTTTTGCCTCCCAACTCTTTACCTCGAGGGTAACGTCAATAATAATAGTTCATGCAAACCCACATCTCATTAGCCATATATATCAAGATCTTTCCAACACATTGTGCTTGCCAAAGGATAAAATGTAAAAAGGAAAGGTGAAGATCACCATGACTCTTATATAAGGTAGAAGATAAAAGTAAAAGATAGGCCCTTCGTAGAGGGAAGCAGAGGTTGTCATGCGCTTTTATGGTTGGATGCACAAAATCTTAATGCAAAAGAACGTCACTTTGTATTGCCACTTGTGATATGGACCTTTATTATGCAGTCTGTCACTTTTATTTCTTCCATACCACAAGATCGTATAAAGCTTATTTTCTCCACATTAATAAGTCATACATATTTAGAGAGCAATTTTTATTGCTTGCACCGATGACAACTTACTTGATGGATCTTACTCAATCCATAGGTAGATATGGTGGACTCTCATGGCAATACCGGGTTTAGGGATATTTGGAAGCACAAGTAGTATCTCTACTTGGTGCAAAGAAATTGGCTAGCATGAGAGGGAAAGGCAAGCTCAACATGTTGGATGATCCACGACAATATAATTTATCTCATATGTATGAAAACATAACCCATTACATTGTCTTCCTTGTCCAACATCAACTCTTTATCATGTCATACTTTAATGAGTGCTCACAATCATAAAAGATGTCCAAGATTGTATATTTATATGTGAACATCTCTTTGTTTATTACTTCCTATTAATTGCAACGATGACCAAAACTATGTTTGTCAACTCTCAACAACTTTTATTCATCATACTCTTTATATGTGAAGTCATTACTCTCCATAAGATCCATATGATCTCTTTATTTCTTTTTATTTTATTCCCTTAAGATCATAGCAAAATAATCAAGCCCTTGACTCAACACTAATCTTTATTATATATAGCTCACATACTCGATTACATAGAAGGATTATAAAGCAAAACTCACAACTAGATCATACTAAAACTTTATTCTACTAGGTCAAGATATTATCAAAAGGATCAAACTAAGAAAAATAGTAAAGATAAAAGGTGTGATGGTGATACGATACCGGGGCACTCCCCCAAGCTTGGCAGTTGCCAAGGGGAGTGCCCGTACCCATGTGTTTATGTCTCCTTCTTCGGGGGTGGTGATGTGATATTCTTGGCGATGATGCCCCTCGGGATACTATTCTCTTCCTCGAGCTTATTGACTTGCTGCTTGAGGTTCATTATTTCCTTACGGAGCTTGCCAGTGACAGCTAAAGCTCCTTTCATCCAAGGATGTTGCATAGCTGCGAGAGAACAAGTAACACTCGTTTTCATATTTTCATAAGAGAGAAATCTAACATTGGAAGGGATGACCGAGTTTGGAATAGCTGAGCTCTGTAGTTCCCCCATCGCGAGTCCTGCCCGGAAACGAGAAGTAACTTCTTGATCCTCCTCCATGGCATCTATCCTTTTCAAGTCAGCTTCCATCTCTTCCTCCATTGAGGGCCCAAAGTGATAGGCATCGCTGTTTGCCCCTGGACCTGGTGTCGGGTGAGACACCCGACTCTCCCCGACTGACTCTTGAGAGGACATCTTGCTCTGATATGCGGCAGAAACAGCTCGAAACAAAGACATGAGATATTTGCGTGATACGGTGGTCAAAACCTTCGGGAGATTATATAATGAATTTTTACCGACTAAAAGAAGTATCGTGCAAGAAAACGGAGTCCGAAGGGCACACGAGGTGCCCACAAGGCAGGGGGGCGCGCCCAGGGGGTAGGGCACGCCCTCCACCCTCATGGAAGCCCCATGTCCTTTCCGGTCTGCTTCTTATTTTCCTTTATATATATATTCCAAAACGGATAAATATTGCCATTAGAACTGTTTTGGTGTCGGTTTACTAACCATACCACGTACCTATTCCTTTTCGGAGTATGAAACATTCCGGAAAGTGTCTCTTATGTATTCCTCCGGGGTTACGGTTTCAATAATATTAATTTCAACATTTATGGGATTACCTGAGATATAATGTTTGATTCTTTGATCGTTCACCACCTTCAGATTTGTGCCTTCGAAGTTGTTGATTTTTATGGCGCCGGAATGATAGACCTCCTCGATAACGTAAGGACCTTCCCATTTAGAGAGAAGTTTGCCTGCAAAAAATCTTAAACGAGAGTTGTATAGCAATACATAATCACCTACATTGAACTCACGCTTTTGTATCCTTTTATCATGCCATCTTTTAACTTTTTCTTTAAACAACTTAGCATTTTCATAAGCCTGGGTTCTCCATTCATCAAGTGAGCTAATGTCAAAAAGCCTCTTCTCACCAGCAATTTTGAAGTCATAGTTGATCTCTTTAATAGCCCAATATGCCTTATGTTCTAATTCAAGAGGTAAGTGACATGCTTTACCATAAACCATTTTATACGGAGACATACCCATAGGATTTTTGTATGCAGTTCTATTGGCCCATAGTGCATCATCAAGTTTCTTGGACCAATTCTTTCTAGATCTATTAACAGTCTTTTGCAAAATTAATTTGAGCTCTCTGTTACTCAATTCTACTTGACCACTAGACTGTGGGTGATATGGAGATGCAATTCTATGATTAACATCATACTTAGCAAGCATTTTACGAAAGGCACCATGAATAAAATGTGAACCACCATCAGTCATTAAATATCTAGGGACTCCAAACCTCGGAAAAATAACTTCTTTAAGCATCTTAATAGAGGTGTTATGATCAGCACTACTAGTTGGAATAGCTTCTACCCACTTAGTAACGTAATCAACAACAACTAAAATATGTGTATACCCATTAGAGGAAGGAAAAGGTCCCATATAATCAAAGCCCCAAACATCAAATGGTTCAATAACAAGTGAATAATTCATAGGCATTTCTTGACGTCTACTAATATTACCAATTCTTTGACATTCATCACAAGCTAAGACAAATTTGCGGGCATCCTTGAAGAGAATAGGCCAATAAAAACCTGGTTGCAATACCTTATGTGCAGTTCTGTCTCCAGCATGGTGTCCTCCATAAGCTTCGGAGTGACACTTGCGTAAGATATGTTCCTGTTCATGCTCAGGTACACAACGTCTAATAACACCATCTACTCCTTTATAAAGATGTGGGTCATCCCAAAAGTAATGTCTTAAATCATAGAAGAACTTTTTCTTTTGCTGATATGTGAAACTAGGTGGTATAAATTTAGCAACAATATAATTAGCATACCATGGAGTAGTACGAGAAGCATTTATGACATTTAATTGTTCATCAGGAAAGCTATCGTCAATAGTAGTGGGTCATCAAGAACATTCTCTAACCTATACAAGTTGTCTGCAATGGGGTTCTCAGCTCCCTTTCTATCAATGATATGCAGATCAAATTCTTGTAGCAGGAGAACCCATCTCATAAGTCTAGGTTTAGCACCTTTCTTTTCCATAAGATATTTAATAGCAGCATGATTAGTGTGGATAGTTACTTTAGAATCAACAATATAAGGTCTGAACTTATCACAAGCAAATACAACTGCTAAAAATTATTTTTCAGTAGTAGCATAATTTCTCTGGGTGTTGTCTAGAGTTTTACTAGCATATTGAATAACATTTAATTTCTTATTAACTGTTTGCCCTAGAACAACACCTATAGCATAATCACTAGCATCACACATAATTTCAAAGGGTAAATTCCAATCAGGTGGCTGAACAATAGGTGCAGAAATCAAGGCTTTCTTAAGTATTTCAAATGCTTCTACACAATCATCATCAAAGACAAAAGGAATATCTTTTTGTAATAGGTTAGTTGGAGGCCGGGAAATTTTTGAGAAGTCCTTAATGAACCTCCTATAAAAACCGGCATGACCAAGGAAACTACTTCTACCTTTGATGTCCTTGGGACACGACATCTTTTCAATAGCATCAACTTTAGCTTTGTCAACTTCTATACCTATTTCAGAAATTTTATGCCCCAAGACAATGCCTTCATTAACCATAAAGTGGCACTTCTCCCAGTTCAAGACAAGATTAGTTTCTTCACATCTCTGCAAAACTCAATCAAGGTTGCTCAAGCAATCATCAAAAGAGGATCCATAAACGGAGAAGTCGTCCATGAAAACCTCACAAATCTTTTCACAAAAGTCAGAGAATATAGCCATCATGCATCTTTGAAAGGTAGCAGGTGCATTACATAAACCAAAAGGCATACTTCTATAAGCAAAAGTACCGAAAGGGCAAGTAAAAGTGGTCTTTTCTTGATCATCAGCTCACACATGTATTTGAGAGAAGCTAGAGTAACCATCTAGAAAGCAAAAATGTGTATGTTTGGATAATCTTTCTAGCATTTGATCGATGAAAGGCAAAGGGTAATGATCTTTTTTAGTAGCTTTATTTAATCTGCGAAAATCAATTACCATCCTATAACCTGTAATAATTCTTTGTGGAATCAATTCATCTTTATCATTAGGAACGACAGTAATACCTCCCTTCGTAGGGACACAATGGACACGACTTACCCACTGACTATCAGAAATGGGATAAATTATACTTGCCTCAAGGAGCTTTAATATTTCCTTTCTTACCACTTCTTTCATCTTAGGATTCAACCGTCGTTGGTGATCAATAACTGGTTTGGTGTCTTTCTCCAAATTTATTTTCTGTTGACATAGAGTGGGACTAATGCCCTTAAGATCATCAAGAGTATATCCAATAGCAGCACGGTGCTTCTTTAGAGTTTTCAATATTTTCTCTTCCTCCTTCTCTAAAAGGTTAGCACTAATAATAATAGGATATACCTTCTTTTCATCAAGATAAGCATATTTAAGAGTATCAGGCAATGGTTTAAGCTCAAACACGGGATCACCCTCGGGTGGAGGAGGATCCCCTAAGATTTCAACAGGCAAGTTGTGTTTCAGAATAGGTCCCTGTTTAAAGAATACTTCATCTGTTTCCCTTCTTTCATTCATAAACATATCATTTTCATGGTCTAGCAAATATTGTTCTAAAGGATCGGTAGGAGGCACGGCAATAGAAGCAAGACCAATTATTTCATCTTTACTAGGCAATTCCTCATCCTGGGGTTGTCTACGGAACTTAGCAAAATTAAACTCATGAGAACTTAGCAAAATTAAACTCATGAGACATATCCCCTAAACCAATAGAAACAATATCCTTATTGCAGTCTATCTTAGCATTAACAGTATTCAAGAAGGGTCTACCAAATATAATGGGACAAAAGCTATCTTGTGGGGAACCAAGAACAAGAAAATCAGCAGGATATTTAACCTTCCCACACAAGACTTCAACATCTCTAACAATCCCAATTGGTGAAATAGTATCTCTATTGGCAAGCTTAATGGTAACATCGATATCTTCTATCTCAGCAGGTGCAATATCATGCATAATTTCTTTGTATAAGGAATGGGGTATTGCACTTGCACTAGGACCCATATCACATAAGCCATGATAGCAATGATCTCCTATTTTAACAGAAATAACAGGCATGCCTACAACAGGTCTATGTTTATTTTTAGTATCAGGTCTAACAATTCTAGTAGTCTCATCACAGAAGTAAATAACATGCCCATCAATATTATCGGCCAAGAGATCTTTAACCATAGCAATATTAGGTTCAACTTTAACTTTCTCAGGGGGTTCGTGTGTCCTAATATTACTTTCGTTGACTACAGTTGAAACTTTAGCATGATCCTTTATTCTAACAGGGAAAGGTGGTTTCTCAACATAAGCAGTAGGAACAACAAGATCATTATAAGTGATAGTCTTTTCTTCAACTTTAATAGGTGCAACTACTTTTACTTCAATGGGAGGATTATATTTAAACCACTTCTCCTTAGGGAGATCAACATAAGTAGCAAAGGATTCACAAAAGGAAGCTACTATCTCAGGGTCAAGTCCATATTTAGTGCTAAATTCACGGAAAGCATCGGTATCCATAAAAGATTTAACACAGTCAAACTTAGGTGTTATACCTGACTCCTTACCTTCGTCGAGGTCCCAATCTTCAGAGTTGCGTTTAATTCTCTCCAATAAATCCCATTTGAATTCAATAGTCTTCACCATAGAAGATCCAGTACAAGAAGTATCGAGCATGGAGCGATTACTGAGAGAAAGCCGAGCATAAATTTTTTGAATAATCATTTCTCTTGAGATCTCATGATTGGGGCATGAATATAACATTGACTTAAGCCTCCCCCAAGCTTGAGCGATGCTTTCTCCTTCGCGAGGCCAAAAATTATATATATAATTACGATCACGATGAACAAGATGCATAGGATAAAACTTCTGGTGAAATTCCAATTTGAATCGCTTGTAGTCCCATGATCCCATATCATCACATAGCCTATACCATGTCAATGCATCTCCCTTCAAAGATAAAGGGAGGACCTTCTTCTTGAAAACATCCTCGGGCATACCTGCAAGCTTAAATAATCCACAAACTTCATCCACATAGATTAAGTGTAAATCGGGGTGCAACGTTCCGTCTCCTGCAAAAGGATTAGCTAACAGTTTCTCTATCATTCCCGAAGGAATTTCAAAGTAAACAGTTTCAGTAGGTTCAGTAGGTTGAGGAGCAACTCTTTGCTCTACTGGTCGGGGTGAAGATACCCCGAACAAGCCCCTCAAAGGATTATGTTCCATAGTAACAAGTGACAATAAATTTCACCACACTATATAAATTTTTCCTTACCAAATTCCACCTACCAAAGGCGCTTCACTCCCCGGCAACAGCGCCAGAAAAGAGTCTTGATGATCCACAAGTGTAGGGTATCTATCATAGCTTTTCGATAAATAAGAGTGTCAAACCCAACGAGGAGCAGAAGGAAATGATAAGCAGTTTCAGTAAGGTATTCTCTGCAAGCACTGAAATTATTGGTAACAGATAGTTTTGTGATAAGGTAATTTGTAACGAGTAGCAAGTAATAAAAGTAAATAAGGTGCAGCAAAATGGCCCAATCCTTTTTGTGGCAAAGGACAAGCCTGGACAAACTCTTATATGAAGGAAAGCGCTCCCTAGGACACATGGGAATTATCATCAAGCTAGTTTTCATCACGATCATATGATTCGCGTTCGGTACTTTGATAATTTGATATGTGGGTGGACCGGTGCTTGGGTGCTGTCCTTACTTGGACAAGCATCCCACTTATGATTAACCCCCATTGCAAGCATCTGCAACTACAACAGAAGTATTAAGGTAAACCTACCCATAACATGAAACATATGGATCCAAATTAGCCCCTTACGAAGCAACGCATAAACTAGGGTTTAAGCTTCTGTCACTCTAGCAACCCATCATCTACTTATTACTTCCCAATGCCTCCCTCTAGTCCCAAACATTGGTGAAGTTTCATGTAGTCGACGTTCACACGACGCCACTAGAGGGATGACAACATACATCTCATCAAAATATCGAACGAATACCAAATTCACATGACTACTTATAGCAAGACTTCTCCCATGTCCTCAGGAACAAACGTAACTACTCACAAAGCATATTCATGTTCATAATCAGAGGGGTATTAATATGCATAATGGATCTGAACATATGATCTTCCACAAAGTAAACCAACTAGCATCAACTACAGAGAGTAATCAACACTACTAGCAACCCACAGGTACCAATCTGAGGTTTGGATACAAAGATTGGATACAAGAGATGAACTAGGGTTTGAGATGAGATGGTGCTGGTGAAGATGTTGATGGAGATTGACCCCCTCCCGATGAGAGGATCATTGGTGATGACGATGGCGATGATTTCCCCCTCTCGGAGGGAAGTTTCCCCGGCAGAACAGCTCTGCCGGAGCCCTAGATTAGTTCTGCCAAGGTTCCGCCTGGTGGCGGCGGAGTTTCTTCCCCAAAGCTTGCTTATGATTATTTTTTCTCGGACGAAAGACCTCATATAGCAGAAGATGGGCATCGGAGGGCCACCAAGGGGCCCACGAGGCAGGGGGCGCGCCAGGGGGGTAGGGCGCACCCCCACCCTCGTGGCTGGTGGGTGGCCCCCCTCTGGTACTTCTTGCGCTCAATATTTTTTATATATTTTGAAACGTGCTCCCGTGAAGTTTCAGGACTTTTGGAGATGTGCAGAATAGGTCTCTAGTATTTGCTCCTTTTCCATCCCAGAATTCCAGCTGCCGCATTCCCCCTCTTCATGTAAACCTTGTAAAATAAGGGAGAATAGGCATAAGTATTGTGACATAATGTGTAATAACAGCCCATAATGCAATAAATATCGATATAAAAGCATGATGCAAAATGGACATATCACCCGATGACAGGACGACTATGGGGCACGAGAAAGCAAAGGGGGACAGGTCAAGGGGGAGCTGGGGCTCACAGTGGTAAGGTGAGGCGCTCGGGGAAGCTGGGGTGCTCGAAGATGGGTGTCAGGAGCCCTCCTGATGGGTATGCGGGCCTGCCCCTGGACAGGTACATGGGTCGGGCCCATCAGCCTACCGAAGCTGAAGATTACAAGTACCAGCAAGTGGACGACGCTCTGGTCATCCAGTGGATCACGGCACAGAATGGCGGCGGCTCCTCTCTCTTTCCCCTACCTCTAGTTCTTCCCCTTCATCTCATTCGTGTATCCAGATTCTTGTAATAGCTACTGTGATTGAGTTCCTCTGCGAGACTACTACTAGTTCGTGTGTGAGATATCAAGGGGATACTTACATATGGTATTAGAGCCAGGCACCACCCTTCCCCCTCAAATTTTCCCCAAATTTTCCCCCAATTTCACCGGCGACGATGGCATGCCCGCTGTCAAACCACCAGAGTGGGATGCCATGTCTGCCAAGGAGCAGTTGTTGTGGTATCTCGAGAGATTATGCTCTCAGGCGGAGGAGGTGAGCTCAGTGTTGGGGGTTGCACGGGTGGGTGACCCTCCCATGGTCACCTCGCTTGTCAATCTGGCGGCCTCAACCACGACGCATGCATCATCAGCGCCCATCCCCGACGTCTCCTGCTCCACCACCAAGTCCCAGGAAGTCCTCGAGTTCATCCACGACGCGGCCCCTGCCTCCATCGAGATGGCGTGCGTCATCTGTTAAACGAAATGGTCGCACCAGGTTGCCACCACCGAATTTGGCAACAAGGGCCATGACACCCCTGCAGCTGCCACCCTTCTCAAGCATGTGGTCGACCTCAACAACATCAAACCCACCCCTCCAATGGCCGAACCGAAAGACCAGAAGGAGTACCAGATTGTTGCGACCGCGTCCCGGTCTGTCGACTTCACCATCGATGTCCAACTTGCCACCCGTGTACCTCCCACGCTCTCAAGGTATGGCCCTGACATCGCCAACAACTGCGACGGCGTTGCTGATGCGTCCCTGATTTTGTTGGTCACATGTGCGGAGAAATCGGTGCCTTCGGTTGTCCTCGTCCACGACAACGACAGGGTGCAGCCAATTGCACGCGCAGAGCATCGACCGCATGAATGTTTGACTGATGATTTTGGCTATGAGTGGTGGCCACCTGACCACCAGCCGGCTGACTATCAAACGGAGCTATCTTTAGCAGTACATCCAGATGGAGAGTCGGACGTTTTGCCGCATACAAGGCACCAGGGCCTGCTGCTACGACCAATGCCTTGGCCATCGTTTCTGGTGGATCAAGCAGATGAAAAGCTGAAGCCATGTCTTTGTCAGAAGGTTGCTTGTGGCATTCCTCCTAGACAAAGAAATACCCATGTCTCAAGTCTGTTGATAATGCCAATAATGGATGGTTTACACTTGTGTGCTACTGAGTGGTGGTCGGTGATTTCTTTTGTACAGTTCTCTTATGAAGTAAGTGATCGAGAGAATATGCTGTTGGAGCTATTGTGGTCACCATTTTCAGGAAACTTCAGAGCAGTACATGTATGGAAGATGGTTACTCGCATATTTAAGATTTGGAGGTTTGTGTAACTACTCACTCTACTCAAGGGTTGACTGAATGGTGGCATGCATACCAATTCAGTTCTTCTGGTGCCGCTCATGTTCATCTTATAGAGTGGCACAACGTGCTTCTTGCTCATGGAGTAGTACTTCGCACAATGCATAAAAGGGTCCTACAGATTGTGGCACAATTAAAGGACCTAGTACCTACAATTATGCTCAAGAACAACGGTTCAAAAAATTCAGTTGCAGAGCCCATAAGTATAGCTACAGCAGAGAAGTATTGTTCAGGTCGTTCAGTTATATATATCCAAGCAGTGTTCATGAAAGGAGAGTGCAGTATACTACATGACAAAGCAAGAAAATCACTAGCAACATTTTCCTATGTGTTGGCATTCACTTGGTGGGAAACATGTTTATTCTAATTCGACTTAATCCATTTTTCACCCAATCAGGGGAGCATGTGCGGTTGCTGCAAACCCAACCTCCATGACCAACCAATTTTGCTAGAGAATTCAGAAGAAACTTGAGAACGAATTCTGAATTTTTGCACATCACTCGTTGATACATCTCCAACATATCTATAATTTTTGATTGCTCCATGCTATATTATCTTCTGTTTTGGATGTTTATGGGCTTTATTATACACTTTTATATCATTTTTGGGACTAACTTATTAACCTAGAGCCCAGTATCGAGTTCTAGTATCGAGTTGTAATCATTGAGTTGTAAATAAATAGAAGTGTGATGATCATCATTTTCTAGAGCATTGTCCCAAGTGAGGAAAAAAAAAAGAGAAAGGCCATAAAAAAGAGAAGGCCCAAAAAAAAGGAAGGAGAAAGGCCATAAAAAGAGAAGGCCCAAAAATGAAAATAAAAAAATGAGAGAAAAAGAGAGAAGGGACAATGCTACTATCCTTTGCCACACTTGTGCTTCAAAGTAGCACCATAATCCTCATGATAGAGAGTCTCTTGTTTTGTCACTTTCATATACTAGTGGGAAATTTTCAATATAGAACTTGGCTTGTATATTCCAACAATGGGCCACCTCAAGTGCCCTAGGTCTTCGTGAGCAAGCAAGTTGGATGCACACCCACTTGGTTTCTTTTGTTGAGCTTTCATACATTTATAGCTCTAGTGCATCCGTTGCATGGCAATCCCTACTCCTTGCATTAACATCAATCGATGGTCATCTCCATAGCCCATTGATTAGCCTCATTGATGTGAGACTTTCTCCTTTTTGTCTTCTCCACATAACCCCCTCATTATTCTATTCCACCCATGGTGCTATATCCATGGCTCGCGCTCATGTATTGCGTTAAAGTTTATAGGTTTGAGATTACTAAAGGATGAAACAATTGCTTGGCTTGTCATCGGGGTTGTGCATGATGAGAGCATTCTTGTGTGACGAAAATGGAGCATGACTAAACTATATGATTTTGTAGGGATGAACTTTCTTTGGCCATGTTATTGTGAGAAGACATAATTGCTTAGTTAGCATGCTTGAAGTATTATTATTATTATGATGTCAATATGAACTTTTATCTTGAGTCTTTCGGATCTGAATATTCATGCCACAATTAATGTATTACATTGAAATTATGCCAAGTAGCACTCCGCATCGAAAATTCTGTTTTTATCATTTACCTACTCGAGGACGAGCAGGAATTAAGCTTGGGGATGCTGATACGTCTCCAACGTATCTATAATTTTTGATTGCTCCATGCTATATTATCTTCTGTTTTCGATGTTCATGGGCTTTATTATACACTTTTATATCATTTTTGGGACTAACCTATTAACCCAGAGCCCAATGTCAGTTTCTGTTTTTACCTTGTTTTAGGGTTTCGAAGAAAAGGAAAATCAAATGGAGTCCAATTGACCTGAAACTTCATGGAACTCATTTTTGGAAAGAAAGAAGCCTAGAAGACTTGAAGTGCACATAAGGGAAGCTTCTAGGAGGCCACGAGGTAGGGGGCGCGCCCACCCCCCTAGGGCGCGCCCACCACCCTCGTGGGCCCCTCGTGGCCCCCTAACATACTTCTTCCGCCTATATATCTCCATATACCCTAAAAACATCAAGGAGCACAATAGATCGGGAGTTCCGCCGCTAGAAGCCTCCGTAGCCACCGAAAACCAATCTAGTGAAGGAAATATGCCCTAGAGGCAATAATAAAGTTATTATTTATTTCCTTATATCATGATAAAAGTTTATTATTCATGCTAGAATTGTATTAACCGGAAACATAATACATGTGTGAATACATAGACAAACAGAGTGTCACTAGTATGCCTCTACTTGACTAGCTCGTTAATCAAAGATGGTTATGTTTCCTTACCATGGACAAAGAGTTGTTATTTGATTAACGGGATCACATCATTAGTTGAATGATCTGATTGACATGACCCATTCCATTAGCTTAGCACCCGATCGTTTAGTATGTTGCTATTGCTTTCTTCATGACTTATACATGTTCCTATGACTATGAGATTATGCAACTCCCGTTTGCCAGAGGAACACTTTGTGTGCTACCAAATGTCACAACGTAACTGGGTGATTATAAAGGAGCTCTACAGGTGTCTCCAAAGGTACATGTTGGGTTGGCGTATTTCGAGATTAGGATTTGTCACTCCGATTGTCGGAGAGGTATCTCTGGGCCCTCTCGGTAATGCACATCACTTAAGCCTTGCAAGCATTGCAACTAATGAGTTAGTTGCGGGATGATGTATTACATAATGAGTAAAGAGACTTGCCGGTAACGAGATTGAACTAGGTATAGGATACCGACGATCGAATCTCGGGCAAGTAACATACCGATGACAAAGGGAACAACGTATGTTGTTATGCGGTCTGACCGATAAAAGATCTTCGTAGAATATGTAGGAGCCAATATGAGCATCCAGGTTCCGCTATTGGTTATTGACCGGAGACGTGTCTCGGTCATGTCTACATTGTTCTCGAACCCGTAGGGTCCGCACGCTTAAGGTTACGATGACATTATATTATGAGTTTATGCATTTTGATGTACCGAAGGTTGTTCGGAGTCCTGGATGTGATCACGGACATGACGAGGAGTCTCGAAATGGTCGAGACATAAAGATGGATATATTGGAAGCCTATGTTTGGATATCGAAGTGTTCCGGGTGAAATCGGGATTTTACCGGAGTACTGGGAGGTTACCGGAACCCCCCGGGAGGTATATGGGCCTTAGTGGGCCTTAGTGGAAGAGAGGAGAGGTGGCCAGAGATGGGCCACGCGCCCCACCCCCCCTTGGTCCGAATTGGACAAGGAGAGGGGGCCGGCCCCCCTTCCTCCTCTCTCTCCTCTTCCCCCCCCCTCCGCGAATCCTATTCCAACTAGGAAAGGGGGGAGTCCTACTCCCGGAGGGAGTAGGACTCCTCCTGGCGCGCCTCTCCTGGCCGGCCGGCCCCCCTCCCTAGAGACACAAGTTGATCCACGTGATCATATTCATAGCCGTGTGCGGTGCCCCCTTCCACCATAGTCCTCGATAATATTGTAGCGGTGCTTAGGCAAAGCCCTGCGACAGTAGTACATCAAGATCGTCACCACGCCGTCGTGCTGACGGAACTCTTCCCCAACACTTTGCTGGATCGGAGTCCGGGGATCGTCATCGAGCTGAACGTGTGCTAGAACTCGGAGGTGCCGTAGTTTCGGTGCTTGATCGGTCGGGCCGTGAAGACGTACGACTACATCAACCAAGTTAACGCTTCCGTTGTCAATCTACAAGGGTACGTAGATCACATTCTCCCCCTCTCGTTGCTATGCATCACCATGATCTTGCGTGTGCGTAGGAATTTTTTTGAAATTACTACGTTCCCCAACAGTGGCATCCGAGCCTAGGTTTTATATGTTGATGTTATATGCACGAGTAGAACACAAGTGAGTTGTGGGCGATATAAGTCATACTGCTTACCAGCATGTCATACTTTGGTTCGGCGGTATTGTTGGACGAAGCGGCCCGGACCGACATTACGCGTACGCTTACGCGAGACCGGTTCTCCCGACGTGCTTTGCACATAGGTGGCTTGCGGGTGACAGTTTCTCCAACTTTAGTTGAACCGAGTGTGGCTACGCCCGGTCCTTGTGAAGGTTAAAACAGCACCAACTTGACAAACTATTGTTGTGGTTTTGATGCGTAGGTAAGATTAGTTCTTGCTTAAGCCCGTAGCAGCCACGTAAAACATGCAACAACAAAGTAGAGGACGTCTAACTTGTTTTTGCAGGGCATGTTGTGATGTGATATGGTCAAGACATGATGCTAAATTTTATTGTATGAGATGATCATGTTTTGTAACCGAGTTATCGGCAACTGGCAGGAGCCATATGGTTGTCGCTTTATTGTATGCAATGCAATCGCGCTGTAATGCTTTACTTTATCACTAAGCGGTAGCGATAGTCGTGGAAGCATAAGATTGGCGAGACGACAACGATGCTACGATGGAGATCAAGGTGTCGCGCCGGTGACGATGGTGATCATGACGGTGCTTCGGAGATGGAGATCACAAGCACAAGATGATGATGGCCATATCATATCACTTATATTGATTGCATGTGATGTTTATCTTTTATGCATCTTATCTTGCTTTGATTGACGGTAGCATTTTAAGATGATCTCTCACTAATTATCAAGAAATGTTCTCCCTGAGTATGCACCGTTGCGAAAGTTCTTCGTGCTGAGACACCACGTGATGATCGGGTGTGATAGGCTCTACGTTCAAATACAACGGGTGCAAAACAGTTGCACACGCGGAATACTCAGGTTATACTTGACGAGCCAAGCATATACAGATATGGCCTCGGAACACGGAGACCGAAAGGTCGAGCGTGAATCATATAGTAGATATGATCAACATAGTGATGTTCACCATTGAAACTACTCCATCTCACGTGATGATCGGACATGGTTTAGTTGATATGGATCACGTGATCACTTAGAAGATTAGAGGGATGTCTATCTAAGTGGGAGTTCTTAAGTAATATGATTAATTGAACTTTCATTTATCATGAACTTAGTCCTGGTAGTATTAGCATATCTATGTTGTAGATCAATAGCTCGCGTTGTTGCTTTCATATGTTTATTTTGATATGTTCTTAGAGAAAATTGTGTTGAAAGATGTTAGTGGCAATGATGCGGATTGAATCCGTGATCTGAGGTTTATCCTCATTGCTGCACAGAAGAATTATGTCCTTGATGCACCGCTAGGTGACAGACCTATTGCAGGAGCAGATGCAGACGTTATGAACGTTTGCCTAGCTCAATATGTTGACTACTTGATAGTTTAAGTGCACCATGCTTAATGGCTTAGAATCGGGACTTCAAAGACGTTTTGAACGTCATGGAGCATATGAGATGTTCCAGAAGTTGAAGTTAATATTTCAAGCAAATACCCGAGTTGAGAGATATGAAGTCTCCAGCAAGTTCTATAGCTAAAAGATGGAGGAGAATCGCTCAACTAGTGAGCATGTACTCAGATTGTCTGAGTAGTACAATCGCTTGAATCAAGTGGGAGTTAATCTTCCAGATAAGATAGTGATTGACAGAATTCTCTAGTCACCATCACCAAGTTAGTAGAACTTCGTGATGAACTATGATATGCAAGGGATAATGGAAACGATTCCCAAGCTCTTCGTAATGCATAAATTGACGAAGGTAGAAATCGAGAAAAACATCAAGTGTTGATGGTAGACAAGACCACTAGTTTCAAGAAAAGGGCAGAGGGAAGAAGGGGAACTTCAAGAAGAACAGCAAGCAAGTTGCTGCTCAAGTGAAGAAGCCCAAGTCTGGTCCTAAGCCTGAGACTAAGTGTTTCTACTGCAAAGGGACTGGTCACTGGAAGCGGAACTACCCCAAGTGATTGGCGGATAAGAAGGATGGCAAAGTGAACAAAGGTATATTGGATATACATGTTATTGATGTGTTCTTTACTAGTGTTTATAGCAACCCCTCGGTATTTGATACTGGTTCAGTTGCTAAGAGTAGTAACACGAAACAGGAGTTGCAGAATAAACAGACACTAGTTAAGGGTGAAGTGACGATGTGTGTTGGAAGTAGTTCCAAGATTGATATGATCATCATCACACACTCCCCTATACTTTCGGGATTAGTGTTGAACCTAAATAAGTGTTATTTGGTTTTTGCGTTGAGCATGAATATGATTTGATCATGTTTATTGCAATACAGTTATTCATTAAAATCAGAGAATAATTGTTGTTCTGTTTACATGAATAAAACCTTCGATGGTCATACACCCAACGAAACAAGTTCATTGGATCTCGATCGTAGTGATACACATATTCATAATATTGAAACCAAAAGATGCAAAGTTAATAATGATAGCGCAACTTATTTGTGGCACTGCCGTTTAGGTCATATTGGAGTAAAGCGCATGAAGAAACTCCATGCTGATGGGCTTTTGGAATCACTTGATTATGAATCACTTGATGCTTGCGAACCATGCCTTATGGGCAAGATGACTAAAACGCCGTTCTCCGGAACAATGAAGCAAGCAACAGATTTGTTGGAAATCATACATACTGATGTATGTGGTCCGATGAATATTAAGGCTTGCAGCAGGTATCATTATTTTCTGACCTTCACAGATGATTTGAGCAGATATGGGGATATCTACTTGATGAAACATAAGTCTGAAACATTTGAACAGTTCAAAGAATTTCAGAGTGAAGTGGAAAATCATCGTGACAAGAAGATAAGGTTTCCACGATCTGATCGCGGAGACGAATATTTGAGTTATGAGTTTGGTCTTCAATTAAAACAAAGTGGAATAGTTTCACAAATTCATGCCACCTGGAACACCACAGCATAATGGTGTGTCCGAACATCATAACCGTACTTTATTGGATATAGTACAATCTATGATGTTTCTTACCGATTTACCATTATCGTTTTGGGGTCATGCATTAGAGATAGCTGCATTCACGTTAAATAGGGCACCATCAAAATCCGTTGAGACGACGCCTTATGAACTGTGGTTTGGCAAGAAACCAAAGTTGTCGTTTCTTAAAGTTTGGGGTTGCGATGCTTATATGAAAAAGTTTCATCCTAATAAGCTCAAACCCAAATCGGAGAAATATGTCTTCATAGGATACCCAAAGGAGACAGTTGGGTACACCTTCTATCACAGATCCGAAGGCAAGACATTCGTTGCTAATAATGGATCCTTTCTAGAGAAGGAGTTTCTCTCGAAAGAAGTGAGTGGGAGGAAAGTAGAACTTGATGAGGTAATTGTACCTGCTCCATAATTGGAAAGTAGTTCATCACAGAAATCTGTTCCTGTGACTCCTGCACCAATTAGTGAGGAAGATAATGATGATGATCATGTAACTTCGGATCAAGTTACTACCAAACCTTGTAGGTCATCCAGAGTGAGATCCGCACCAGAGTGGCACGGTAATCCTATTCTGGAGGTCATGTTACTTGACCATGACGAACCTACGAACTATGAGGAAGCGATGATGAGCCCAGATTCCGATAAATGGCTAGATGCCATGAAATCTGAGATAGAATCCATGTATGAGAACAAAGTGTGGACTTTGGTGGACTTGCCCGATGATCGGCAAGCCATTGATAATAAATGGATCTTCAAGAGGAAGACGGACACTGATAGTAGTGTTACTATCTACAAAGCTAGAATTGTCGCAAAAGTTTTCGACAAGTTCAAGGTGTTGACTACGATGAGAGTTTCTCACTCGTATCTATGCTTAAGTCTGTCCGAATCATGTTAGCAATTGCCGCATTTTATGAAATATGGCAAATGGATAAACAAAACTGCATTCCTTAATGGATTTATTAAAGAAGAGTTGTATGTGATGCAACAAGAAGGTTTTGTCAATCCTAAAGGTGATAACAAAATATGCAAGCTCCAGCGATCCATTTATGGACTTGTGCAAGCATCTCGGAGTTGGAATATACGCTTTGATAAGTTGATCAAAGCATATAGTTTTATGCAGACTTGCGGTGAAGCCTGTATTTACTAGAAAGTGAGTGGGAGCACTACAACATTTCTGATAAGTATATGTGAATGACATATTGTTGATCAGAGATAATATAGAATTATTCTGCAAAGCATAAAGGAGTGTTTGAAAGGAGTTTTTCAAAGAAAGACCTCGGTGAAGCTGCTTACATATTGAGCATCAAGATCTATAGAGATAGATCAAGACGCTTGATAAGTTTTTTCAATAAGTACAAACCTTGACAAGATTTTGAAGTAGTTCAAAATGGAACAGTCAAAGAAAGAGTTCTTGCCTGTGTTACAAGGTGTGAAATTGAGTAAGACTCAAAGCCCAACCACGGCAGAAGATAGAAATAGAATGAAAGTCACTCCCTATGCCTCAGCCATAGGTTCTATAAAGTATGCCATGCTATGTACCAGATCTATTGTATACCCTACACTGTGTTAAGAAAGGGAGTACGATAGTGATCTAAGAGTAGATCACTGGACAGCGGTCAAAATTATCCTTAGTGGAATAAGGAAATATTTCTCAATTATGGAGGTGACAAAAAGGTTCGTCGTAAAAGGTTACGTTGATGCAATTTTTGACACAGATCTGGATGACTCTAAGTCTCAATCTAGATACATATTGAAAGTGGGAGCAATAAGCTAGAGTAGCTCCGTGCAGAGCATCGTTGACATAGAAATTCGCAAAATACTTACGGATCTGAATGTGACAGACCCGTTGACTAAAATTATCTCACAAGCAAAACATGATCACACCTTAGTACTCTTCGGGTGTTAATCACATAGCGATGTGAAACTAGATTACTGACTCTAGTAAACCCTTTGGGTGTTGATCACATATCGATGTGAACTATGGGTGTTAATCACATGGTGATGTGAACTATTGCTGTTAAATCACATGGCGATGTGAACTAGATTATTGACTCTAGTGCAAGTGGGAGACTAAAGGAAATATGCCCTAGAGGCAATAATAAAGTTATTATTTATTTCCTTATACCATGATAAAAGTTTATTATTCATGCTAGAATTGTATTAACCGGAAACATAATACATGTATGAATACATAGACAAACAGAGTGTCACTAGTATGCCTCTACTTGACTAGCTCGTTAATCAAAGATGGTTATGTTTCCTAACCATGGACAAAGAGTTGTTATTTGATTAACGGGATCACATCATTAGTTGAATGATCTGATTTACATGACCCATTCCATTAGCTTAGCACCCGATCGTTTAGTATGTTGCTATTGCTTTCTTCATGACTTATACATGTTCCTATGACTATGAGATTATGCAACTCCCATTTGCCAGAGGAACACTTTGTGTGCTACCAAACATCACAACGTAACTGGGTGATTATAAAGGAGCTCTACAGGTGTCTCCAAAGGTACATGTTGGGTTGGCGTATTTCGAGATTAGGATTTGTCACTCCGATTGTCGGAGAGGTATCTCTGGGCCCTCTTGGTAATGCACATCACTTAAGCCTTGCAAGCATTGCAACTAATGAGTTAGTTGCGGGATGATGTATTACAGAACAAGTAAAGAGACTTGCCGGTAACGAGATTGAACTAGGTATAGGATACCGACGATCGAATCTCGGGCAAGTAACATACCGATGACAAAGGGAACAACGTATGTTGTTATGCGGTCTGACCGAATAAAAGATCTTCGTAGAATATGTAGGAGCCAATATGAGCATCCAGGTTCCGCTATTGGTTATTGACCGGAGACGTGTCTCGGTCATGTCTACATTGTTCTCGAACCGTAGGGTCCGCACGCTTAAGGTTTCGATGACAGTTATATTATGAGTTTATGATTTTGATGTACCGAAGGTTGTTCGGAGTCCCGGATGTGATCACGGACATGACGAGGAGTCTCGAAAAGGTCGAGACATAAAGATGGATATATTGGAAGCCTATGTTTGGATATCGGAAGTGTTCCGGGTGAAATCGGGATTTTACCGGAGTACCGGGAGGTTACCGGAACCCCCCGGGAGGTATATGGGCCTTAGTGGGCCTTTGTGGAAGAGAGGAGAGGTGGCCAGAGATGGGCCACGCGCCCCTCCCCCCCTTGGTCCGAATTGGACAAGGAGAGGGGGCCGGCCCCCCTTCCTCCTCTCTCTCCTCTTTTCCCCCCCTCCGCGAATCCTATTCCAACTAGGAAAGCGGGGGAGTCCTACTCCCGGAGGGAGTAGGACTCCTCCTGGCGCGCCTCTCCTGGCCGGCCGGCCCCCCTCCCTTGAGCCTTTATATACGGAGGCAGGGGCACCCCTTAGAGACACAAGTTGATCCACGTGATCATATTCATAGCCGTGTGCGGTGCCCCCTTCCACCATAGTCCTCGATAATATTGTAGCGGTGCTTAGGCAAAGCCCTGCGACAGTAGTACATCAAGATCGTCACCATGCCGTCGTGCTGACGGAACTCTTCCCCGACACTTTGCTGGATCGGAGTCCGGGGATCGTCATCGAGCTGAACGTGTGCTAGAACTCGGAGGTGCCGTAGTTTCGGTGCTTGATCGGTCGGGCCGTGAAGACATACGACTACATCAACCAAGTTAACGCTTCCGTTGTCGATCAACAAGGGTACGTAGATCACACTCTCCCCCTCTCGTTGCTATGCATCACCATGATCTTGCGTGTGCGTAGGAATTTTTTTGAAATTACTACGTTCCCCAACATCTAGACCCGTTCTGGCACCCTGCCGGAGGGGGGAATCCCTCTCCGGTGGTCATCTTCATCATCCCGGTGCTCTCCATGATGAGGAGGGAGTAGTTCTTCCTCAGGGCTGAGGGTATGTACCAGTAGTTATGTGTTTGATCTCTCTCTCTCTCTCTCGTGTTCTTGAGATGATACCATCTTGATGTATCGCGAGCTTTGCTATTATAGTTGGATGTTATGTTTCTCCTCCCCCTCTACTCTCTTGTAATGGATTGAGTTTTCCCTTTGAAGTTATCTTATCAGATTGAGTCTTTAAAGATTTGAGAACACTTGATGTATGTCTTGCCGTGCGTATCTGTGGTGACAATGGGATATCACGTGATTCACTTGATGTATGTTTTGGTGATCAACTTGCGGGTTCCGCCCATGAACCTATGCATAGGGGTTGGCACACGTTTTCATCGTGATTCTCCGGTAGAAACTTTGGGGCACTCTTTGAGGGTCTATGTGTTGGTTGAATAGATGAATCTGAGATTGTGTGATGCATATCGTATAATCATACCCACGGATACTTGAGGTGACATTGGAGTATCTAGGTGACATTAGGGTTTTGGTTGATTTGTGTCTTAAGGTGTTATTCTAGTACGAACTCTAGGGCTGTTTGTGACACTTATAGGAATAGCCCAACGGATTGATTGGAAAGAATAACCTTGAGGTGGTTTCGTACCCTACCATAATCTCTTCGTTTGTTCTCCGCTATTAGTGACTTTGGAGTGACTCTTTGTTGCATGTTGAGGGATAGTTATGCGATCCAATTATGTTATTATTGTTGAGAGGACTTGCACTAGTGAAAGTATGAACCCTGGGCCTTGTTTCAACACATTGCAATACCGTTTGTGCTCACTTTTATCATTAGTTACCTTGCTGTTTTTATATTTTCAGATTACAAAAACCTTTATCTACCATCCATATACCACTTGTATCACCATCTCTTCGCCGAACTAGTGCACCTATACAATTTACCATTGTATTGGGTGTGTTGGGGACACAAGAGACTCTTTGTTATTTGGTTGCAGGGTTGCTTGAGAGAGACCATCTTCATCCTACGCCTCCTACGGATTGATAAACCTTAGGTCATCCACTTGAGGGAAATATGCTACTGTCCTACAAACCTCTGCACTTGGAGGCCCAACAACGTCTACAAGAAGAAGGTTGTGTAGTAGACATCAAGCTCTTTTCTGGCGCCGTTGCTGGAGAGGTTAGCGCTGGAAGGTATATCTTTAGATCTTGCAATCGAGTCTTTTAGTTTCTTGTTTTATCACTAGTTTAGTTTATAAAAGAAAACTATAAAAAAATGGAATTGAGTTTGTCTCATACGCTTCACCTTTTTAATATCTTTCGTGAGTATGATGGAAAGGATAATTGTGCTCAAGTGCTAGAAGAAGAAATCTATAAAATGTTTGGCACTAAATTTTTGAATGATGAGCATGATTGCAATGTTGTTAGTATGAATTCCTTGAATATCCATGATGCTAATGATATGCAAAGCCACAAGCTTGGGGAAGCTATGTTTGATGAAGATGATATTTTTTGTCCCCCAAGTTTTGATGAGCAAATTTATTATGATAAAAGCATGTCTCCTATCTATGATGATTATTGTGATGACACGTATGCTTTAAAGAATAATGATAACCATGAAACTTGTCATCTTGATCTTAATTTTCAATCACATGATAGTTATTTTGTTGAGTTTGCTCCCACTATTATTCATGAGAAGAATTTTGCTTGTGTGGAGAGTAGTAAATTTTCTATGCTTGTAGATCATGAAAAGAACGCTTTAGGTTCTGGTTATATTGTTGAATTCATTCATGATGCTACTGAAAATTATTATGAGGGAGGAATATATGCTTGTAGGAATTGCCATAATATCAAGTTTCCTCTCTATGTGCTTAAAATTTTGAAGTTATGCTTGTTTTACCTTCCTATGCAAGTTGATTCTTGTTCCGACAAGTTGTTTGCTCACAAAATCCCTATGCATAGGAAGTATGCTAGACTTAAATGTTCTAGTCATATTCTTCATGATGCTCTTTTTATGTTACAATTCTTATCTTTTATGTGAGCATCATTGAAATCATCATGCCTAGCTAGGGGCGTTAAACGATAGCGCTTGTTGGGAGGCAACCCAATTTTATTTTTATTCCTTGCTTTTTGCTCCTGTTTAGTAATAAACAATTCATCTAGCCTCTATTTAGATGTGGTTTTATTGTTTTAATTAGTGTTTGTGCCAAGTAGAACCTTTGGGAAGACTCGGGGAAAGTCTTGTTGATCATGCTGTAAAAAACAGAAACTTTAGCGCTCACGAGAATTGCTGCCATGTTTATTTGTAAAGTTCTATTTAGTTAATTATTTTTGCATATGATTAATATATAAATTCCTCAGGTTTATTTGAGAATTTTATGAGTTCTAGAAGTATACATTTGATTCAGATTACTACAGACTGTTCTGTTTTTGACAGATTCTGTTTTTCGTGTGTTGTTTGCTTATTTTGATGAATCTATGGCTAGTAAAATAGTTTATAAACCATAGAGAAGTTGGAATACAGTAGGTTTAACACCAATATAAATAAATAATGAGTTCATTACAGTACCTTGAAGTGGTGATTTATTTTCTTATACTAATGGAGCTTACGAGTTTTCTGCTAAGTTTTGTGTTGTGAAGTTTTCAAGTTTTGGGTAAGGATTTGATGGACTATGGAATAAGGAGTGGCAAGAGCCTAAGCTTGGGGATGCCCGAGGCACCCCAAGGTAATATTCAAGGATATCCAAGAGCCTAAGCTTGGGGATGCCCCGGAAGGCATCCCCTCTTTCGTCTTCTTTCATCGGTAACTTTACTTGGAGCTATATTTTTATTCACCACATGATATGTGTTTTGCTTGGAGCGTCAATTTATTTTGTTAGGATTTGCTTGCTGTTATTTATAACAATGTTTTGCATCTTTTATTTCAATAAAAGTGGCATTGATAGCCTTTACTATGCCTATTTTACAAGTCTTCATGTTGCTGTTTGAAAACAGAAAGTTTACCGCTGTTGCAATAATTCCCTAGAAAAGTCAGAATGTGATAAAATGTTGAAACCTTTTGCATATTAAGCTCTGATAAATTTACTACAGTGGGAATTTTCTTTCATAATTTTTGGAGCTAGGGAAGTATGGATGTTGCTGCATTCTTTACAGACTTTCCTGTTTAGGAAGATTGCTGTTATGTTTGCATTGTTTGCATATGTTTGCTTCTTTAATGATTCTATTTGAGGATAGGACTACTAAATATGCAGAGGCATTTAGTATGCAATGTCGAATAATAATTTTAGTGATTTGCTATAGTAGAGTATGATAAGGTTTTTGCAATGGTTTATACTAACTTATCTCACGAGTCCTTGTTGAGTTTTGTGTGGATGAAGCTTTTGAGATTTAGGGAGACCGTGATATGAGAGGAATTAAGGAGACACAAAATCTCAAGCTTGGGGATGCCCAAGGCACCCCAAGATAATATTTCAAGAAGTCTCAAGCGTCTAAGCATGAGGATGCCCCGTTTGGCATCCCACCTTTCTTCTTCAACAACTATCGGTTAGTATCGGTTGATCCTAAGTTTTTGCTTCTTCACATGATGTTTGCTATTCTTAGATGTCATTTTATTTTGCTTTGCTTACTGTTTGAATAAAATACCAAGATCTGAGATTATTAAATGTTAGAGAGTCTTCACATAGTTGCATAATTATTCGACTACTCATTGATCTTCACTTATATCTTTCGAAGTAGTTTGTCATTTGCTCTAGTGCTTCAATTATATCTTTTAGAGCATGGTGGTAGTTTTATTTTGAAGAAATAGATGAACTCTCATGCTTCACTTATATTATTTTGAGAGTCTTAAACAGCATGGTAGTTTGCTTAAATAATCCTAATATGCTAGGCATCCAAGATGGAATAGTAAAAACTTTCATATAAGTGCATTGAATACTAAGAGAAGTTTGATGCTTGATGATTGTTTTGAGATATGGAGGTAATAATATCAAAGTTGTGCTAGTTGAGTAGTTGTGAAATTGAGAAATTCTTGTGTTGAAGTTTGCAAGTCCCATAGCATGCACGTATGGTAAACGTTATGTAACAAATTTGAAACATGAGGTGTTATTTGATTGTCTTCCTTATGAGTGGCGGTCGGGGACGAGTGATGGTATTTTCCTACCAATCTATCCCACTAGGAGCATGCGCGTAGTGCCGAGGTTTTTGGTGACTTGTAGATTTTTGCAATAAGTATGCGAGTTCTTTATGACTAATGTTGAGTCCATGGATTATACGCACTCTCACCCTTCCATCCTTGCTAGCCTCTTCGGTACCGTGCATTGCCATTTCTCACATTGAGAGTTGGTGCAAACTTCACCGGTGCATCCAAACCCCGTGATATGATACCCTCTATCACACATAAACCTCCTTATATCTTCCTCAAAACAGCCACCATACCTACCTATTATGGCATTTCCATAGCCATTCTGAGATACATTGCCATGCAACTTTCCATCATTCCGTTCATCATGACATATTCATCATTGTCATATTGCTTAGCATGATCATGTAGTTGACATAGTATTTGTGGCAAAGCAACCATTCATAATTCTTTCATACATGTCACTCTTGATTCATTGCATATCCCGGTACACCGCCGGAGGCATTCATATATAGTCATACTTTGTTCTAGTATCGAGTTGTAATCATTGAGTTGTAAATAAATAGAAGTGTGATGATCATCATTTTCTAGAGCATTGTCCCAAGTGAGGAATAAAAAATAGAAAGGCCATAAAAAAGAGAAGGCCCAAAAAAAGGAAGGAGAAAGGCCATAAAAAAAGAGAAGGCCCAAAAAATGAAAATAAAAAAATGAGAGAAAAAGAGAGAAGGGACAATGCTACTATCCTTTGCCACACTTGTGCTTCAAAGTAGCACCATAATCCTCATGATAGAGAGTCTCTTGTTTTGTCACTTTCATATACTAGTGGGAAATTTTCATTATAGAACTTGGCTTGTATATTCCAACAATGGGCCTCCTCAAGTGCCCTAGGTCTTCGTGAGCAAGCAAGTTGGATGCACACCCACTTAGTTTCTTTTGTTGAGCTTTCATACATTTATAACTCTAGTGCATCTGTTGCATGGCAATCCCTACTCCTTGCATTAACGTCAATCGATGGTCATCTCCATAGCCCATTGATTAGCCTCGTTGATGTGAGACTTTCTCCTTTTTGTCTTCTCCACATAACCCCCTCATTATTCTATTCCACCCGTAGTGCTATATCCATGGCTCGCGCTCATGTATTGCGTGAAAGTTTATAGGTTTGAGATTACTAAAGTATGAAACAATTGCTTGGCTTGTCATCGGGGTTGTGCATGATGAGAGCATTCTTGTGTGACGAAAATGGAGCATGACTAAACTATATGATTTTGTAGGGATGAACTTTCTTTGGCCATGTTATTTTGAGAAGACATAATTGCTTAGTTAGTATGCTTGAAGTATTATTATTTTTATGTCAATATGAACTTTTATCTTGAGTCTTTCGGATCTGAATATTCATGCCACAATTAAGAAGAATTACATTGAAAGTATGCCAAGTAGCACTCCGCATCAAAAATTCTGTTTTTATCATTTACCTACTCGAGGACAAGCAGGAATTAAGCTTGGGGATGCTGATACGTCTCCAACGTATCTATAATTTTTGATTGTTGCATGCTATATTATCTTCTGTTTTGGATGTTTATGGGCTTTATTATACACTTTTATATAATTTTTGGGACTAACCTATTAACCCAGAGCCCAGTGCCAGTTTCTGTTTTTACCTTGTTTTAGGGTTTCGAAGAAAAGGAAAATCAAACGGAGTCCAATTGACCTGAAACTTCACGGAACTCATTTTTGGAAAGAAAGAAGCCCAGAAGACTTGAAGTGCACGTAAGGGAAGCTTCGAGGAGGCCACGAGGTAGGGGGGCGCGCCCACCCCCCTAGGGCGCGCCCTCCACCCTTGTGGGCCCCTCGTGGCCCCCTGACATACTTCTTCCGCCTATATATCTCCATATACCCTAAAAACATCAAGGAGCACAATAGATCGGGAGTTTCGCCGCCAGAAGCCTCCGTAGCCACCGAAAACCAATCTAGACCCATTCCGGCACCCTGCCGGAGGGGGGAATCCCTCTCTGGTGGCCATCTTCATCATCCCGGTGCTCTCCATGACGAGGAGGGAGTAGTTCTCCCTCGGGGCTGAGGGTATGTACTAGTAGCTATGTGTTTGATCTCTCTCTCTCCCTCTCGTGTTCTTGAGATGATACGATCTTGATGTATCGCGAGCTTTGCTATTATAGTTGGATCTTATGTTTCTCCTCCCCCTCTACTCTCTTGTAATGGATTGAGTTTTCCCTTTGAAGTTATCTTATCAGATTGAGTCTTTAAAGATTTGAGAGCACTTGATGTATGTCTTTTCGTGCGTATCTGTGGTGCCAATGGGATATCACGTGATTCACTTGTTGTATGTTTTGGTGATCAACTTGCGGGTTCCGCCCATGAACCTATGCATAGGGGTTGGCACACGTTTTCGTCGTGATTCTCTGGTAGAAACTTTGGGGCACTCTTTGAGGTTCTATGTGTTGGTTGAATAGATGAATCTGAGATTGTGTGATACATATCGTATAATCATACCCACGAATACTTGAGGTGACATTGGAGTATCTAGGTGACATTAGGGTTTTGGTTGATTTGTGTCTTAAGGTGTTATTCTAGTACGAACTCTAGGGCTGTTTGTGACACTTATAGGAATAGCCCAATGGATTGATTGGAAAGAATAACTTTGAGGTGGTTTCGTACCCTACCATATTCTCTTCGTTTGTTCTCCGCTATTAGTGACTTTGGAGTGACTCTTTGTTGCATGTTATTATTGTTGAGAGGACTTGCACTAGTGAAAGTATGAACCCTAGGCCTTGTTTCAACACATTGCAATATCGTTTGTGCTCACTTTTATCATTAGTTACCTTGCTGTTTTTATATTTTCAGATTACAAAAACCTTTATCTACCATCCATATACCGCTTGTATCACCATCTCTTCGCCGAACTAGTGCACCTATACAATTTACCATTGTATTGGGTGTGTTGGGGACACAAGAGACTCTTTGTTATTTGGTTGCAGGGTTGCTTGAGAGAGACCATATTCATCCTACGCCTCCTATGGATTGATAAACCTTAGGTCATCCACTTGAGGGAAATTTTCTACTGTCCTACAAACCTCTGCACTTGGAGGCCCAACAACGTCTACAAGAAGAAGGTTGTGTAGTAGACATCACTCGTGTTCTTTCGGAGTTGACTCAGGTTTGGGTTGCTACTGAGGATATCAGTACATCTAGCTTTGGGATCCATCTGGTGGGAACTTTGTTGATTATGATTGAGCTAGAGCAGTGCACTGAGACGATTTCTTATATGATAAAACATGGTCTGCATCCTTTAGGCATGAGTGCTACTAGCAGGGCATTGTTGGTGTTACAGCTTGAGAGGACATTATTTCCACGTACAGATTTTCTTGTTGGAAACCTTGCAGTCAATTCAAATTCCTGTGCAGTCAATGCCCCTGGGGATTATAGTCATCAACATCCCTTTCTTCAGATTGTCAAAGAATTTGGAGAATGCTTACCGATAGTAGAGAACAATGGTTCAAATAATTCAGTGGAAGATCTCAAATATGATACATCAGTATGGCGCCTAGAGGATTGCAAGTGTGTGATTTTGATGCCGCTCAGCTATGAAGAAGCACCGAGTTCGACGGTAACTCAACCGGTGAACAGTTATTTCAATGGGTTTGCAAGTTCTTGTTTGAGGGTATCTCCAGTTCATGAATTCAATTATATGATGTCTAGTGCGACAATTTCAGATGGGCCGTGAGGTTGGGGGCTTTTCTCTTGGGCAAGTTACCCTACACATCCTTTTGTTTACCATCAGTCCAGCCAAAACACCCATGGCCATCCCCTGTTGCAGCCATGTTCACTCAGTGGCTCTTATTTCCCATGATGACTATTACTGGATTTGTGCCTATTCATAAGATTTATGTAAGGCTCTATGAAGTTGGGATTGCTCAATGGATTGGCAGTAAATCAGCTAGTGCATGTCACCTTGAGAAGTCTTGGGATCCTGGCCCCGGTAAAAAAACATTGTCAGTTCAGATTTCTCACCCATGGGAAGATATTACTCACTGTCAAATAATGTTTCAAGATGACCAACATGTGGTGGATGAAATGCAATTCTCTTCTGGCTGCCCACAAGAACATTTTCATGAAGGAAACAATCCTAGTTTTGTGAAGATAATCAGCAGTGGAGCACCGGCCATGAGTGGTATGACATTCTCTACAGGCTACAATCAATATCATTTTCAAGAAGGAGGGGTGTCATCACCGTCGCCACCGTCTTCGCGCAAGGCTCTGTCAACCATGAGCACTACCTCGGCTTCGACCACAACAGTGTTGACAAGGGCTATGTCCTCGACGCCTTCTTCGCTGGAGCTTCCATCAGCCACAACTACTGCTCCTACTTCCTTGAAGTCCACTTCTGTTTCGACCGCCAGCGTGACTACGTCCTGGTCAAGCAACATCAACTGCAATGGGATCCGGGGGGTTTTGTGTGGCGTCGGCTTGGGGTCAAGCCGAATTTCAAGAAGGGGGGATGTCAGGAGCCCTCCTGATGGGTATGCGGGCATGCCCCTGGACAGGTACATGGGTCGGGCCCATCAGCCTACCGAAGCTGAAGACTACAAGTACCAGCAAGTGGACGACGCTCTGGTCATCCAGTGGATCACGGCACGGAACGGCGGCGGCTCCTCTCTCTTTCCCCTACCTCCAGTTCTTCCCCTTCATCTCATTCGTGTATCCAGATTCTTGTAATAGCTACTGTGATTGAGTTCCTCTGCGAGACTACTACTAGTTCGCGTGTGAGATATCAAGGGGATACTTACAATGGGCGAATCGAGGCGGCAGCCGAGGCGAACAATGATGGAGGGGAATGGCGTGGGTAGCGTTGCGGGTGCTTCCCTGCCTTGATCCAGGGGTGTGGTCGATGAAGAGGAGCATTGTCGTCCTCTTGAAGAAGTTGGTGCAGCTCGAGGTGGCTGGTGGACATGGTGGTTTGCGACGGCGTGCTCCGATGCGTCTCGGCGGAGCTCCAAATCGAGAACATGGGCGAGGGGAAGGGTAAAAGGGGGAACTAGGGTTTCAGGGGACGGAGAGAGACGACTGGGATGGTGTTATCCACTCCACGGTGCTGCACTCGCAAGGGAGGGTCAGGCACGCTGGCCATGGCGATCGCCCTTTCCTGGGTGTGGCAAGAGCTGGGGAAAGGCCGGCTAAAGTGGGCCGGGCCGCACTGTGCCATTGCTGGTCCAAGTGCACAATGTAAGTTTTTTACTTTTATTATTTTTCTCTTCTATTTTGTATTTTTTCTTTGTTTTACATTTAATTTCGCTACTAAATGATTTTAGTAAGTTATGAAACTTGGCATACAAAATCTAGGCAACAAATTGACGAGGCCCACAAAGTTTGAGGCCAATTGGAAAATATATATATAATTAGGTTTATATTTAAATGGTTATTTTAACTTTTGCTGGACCACTTATTAATTTTCTATGAATTTATTTGTGGGCCAAATGATGTTGGTTTATACATGATAATTCCTTGATGATTATTTGCAACCTAACCAACATTTGTTTTATTGATTGAATAAATAATAGTTTGACTTGAAATTTGAATTTGTCTTGAGTTTTAATATAGTGATAATTAGTTTAGTAAGGCATGGTAACATGTCATCATTAGGGTGAGGTTACTGTAGCATGACACTCGGGGTGTTACATCCACCCGGTCGAAGCGTACATAACGTTGTCCGTCTGGTCGCGAACATGCACATACGATGAACTGTGGCCGAGTAAGTAGATCCCTCGACATAGCAGTTCAGACAGTCCCGTCTAAACCGTGTACACGTACATACAACCACATGCCAAAAAATACAGCCACATATGTACATACGGGCGGGGTATCAAACGCGTACTCGCATATACGTACGGACAGGGCTCGTGTACATGGAGAAACAACGGACGACAGCAACAGCGTCCTATTCATCGGCAGACAACCGGCTGGGTCAGAACGGAGAAACAATGTCGTGTTCATCGGGAGAAAACGGAATGCGTCATGTTCATTGGGAGCCAACCGGCTTGGACGGAACAGCCGAAATGGGGTCAGGCATACCGCAAAGCGGAGCAAACGACCTTTTGTTCGACCGCGTACAGTCGAGATGAGATCACGTTCACCGAAAGGAGTCTGGCGTGCCGCAAAACATAGGAAACAGACTTCTTTTTGAGCGCCTATGGTCGAAATAATGCCATGTTGATCGGGAGGTGTGTAGCGTACCGCAAAATAGAGAAAACAGACTTCTGTTCGATCGCCTACGGTCGAAATGGGGTCCTGTTAATCGGGAGGGTGTGTCGTATTGTAAAACGGGACTCCACGGCCTACTGTTCATCCATCGTCGACTCCCTCAGCCTCCACGAGCTACTGTTCATCCACTGCCGACTTTCTCCAGCATCCATCGGCTACTGTTCATTCACCCTCGATGGGGTCCTGTACATCCACTCCCAACCGACATGGTGTGGCGGCCCCCTCTCGGGGTCCTGTTCATCCAGCGGCAACCGCCTACATGGCCGGGGTCCTGTTCATCCAACCCTCACCGGAAATTGTTTATCCACAGCCAACCAACCGGTTGGACTCACCACACGTCTCGACTCGCTACGTATCGCGTGTGCGGCAGCAACGGGCACTGTTCATCTAGAGGCAACCCAACGCCAGTTGGCTACGTCTCGCTCGGGGGCTCGATCAGCTTTAGTAAGCAGCAAAGGGGTCGATGGGGTTCAGTCCGCAGGGAAGGGATCGATCAGGTTCAGTTAGTAGCGAAGGAATCGATCGGCTTCAGTTAGCAGCGAAGGGATCGATCAGCTTCAGTACGTGGTGGGATCGATGGATCGATTGGGTTCAGTAAGAGAAGGCCTCGCACACACACACACGCATACGAGGGAAACACGCAAACCACACTGCATCGCTCAGCCCCGACCACCCACCGTTAACCAGGAACTCCCCGAAATTTTCCTCGCCCTCACTTCTACCATGATTTTTTACGCCATGGACGGCCCAAAGAATGTCATGCAGGTGCGCCTCCGGCATGCCTAAGGAAGAAAACCCCATTTTCTGTCATGATTTTTTGTCATAGAGGTAGGAGCCCTCCACATCTATGATGATACGTGTTTTTGTCACAATTATCGTCATAAAAGTGTCATAGCCATGACAGAAAAAGTTTTCGTTCGGGCCATAATGTCAAGTATGTTTTTTTGTAGTGGTACGGCCCGACCGCACCGATCTGGTAACGGCCGTTTATGGCCTCGCCGTCACACGCGGCAATGACGTGGCCTGACTGGCGGGGGCGGAACGTCAGAAAACGGTTTAAAATGTTAGCAACGGACAATTGGGTTTTTTGAGACAACCGACGCGAAAAGTGGTGGGTATCAGTCACAAACAAATTTTCGGTAGTTTTTCGGAACCCTAACGTGAAAAATGGTAGTTTTTTACTATTCACTCCCCCCTACCCAACTTAACTAGTAGACTTCTAAATTTTTTTAGTTGGGCTTCTAAAATAAGCTAGATAGGAGGCAACTTATTCTATAAGTCAGCAAAAAAAACTTGCACCTAGCAAATTATGGTTTGTTTAGTACTTCCTCCATTCCATGATGTAGTGCATATAGATTTTTTTGAAAAGTCAAATCTCACAAATTTGATCAAGTTTGTCGAGAAAAACATTTACATATAAAATGTCAAACATATATCATTAGATTAACTATAAGATGAAGTTCCATATTATATATATATGGTATCGTGGATATAAATAGTTTTTCTCTGCAAACTTGGTCAAAGTTTACAAGGTTTGACATTTCAAAAAAAAACTATACACACTACATTATAGAACGGGGGAGTAACAATTATGAAGATAAAACAGGTGTGGTATGTGGTTGTAACAGTACACCCTGTTTATGTGCATCTATATAGAATTATAGATCCAGCGGTTGTGATATACTTGCACAAATAAAGGGATGATGCGACAGATCGTCGACATGATATTTTGCATTCTCGTTTATGTGCTGATTTTTTAGTGAGTTTCTTCTTTATACCGAACTAATGTGCTGGTAAGATGAGTTGGGAGTTGGGACAAAAATATTATGTTCTGAAAAGAGAACCTATTTCTCTGCTGTCATTTAGACGGCTGTCTTGCCACCCATGCATCAGCTGTCCAAGCTAGGTCTTGTCGTTCTAATCCTTTTTAAGTACAGGAGGAATACAATAGCAATTAGCAAAGCATCTTTTGAGATGACAATATTATCTTATCTTAACGTACACAGTCAGTCCCAACTTATGCACATGCTCCAGTTGCACGGGGGTCCCAAACTGCCATGTGGACAGCACAGCTATTAAGGATGCTTCACCAGTGATCACTTGGTAAGAAAACTCAGTTATTAGTAATTTTTAAGCCGTTATAACAGCTCGCAAAAACTAGAGTGATATTCTCACAGATCAAAGTAGGTACTCTTGTCCTTTCACATTTGTTTTTATGTTGTTCTGGAAATAAACGGCGTTTGTTTGCAAAACGATTAACGATTAACGAAGTAACTGAAATTCACAGGGACACGCAGGTGTGGTGACACGCACCTGCTCAACCGTGCCTGCAAAGTTCTTGGATCTTGCACGAAGGCACAACAAGTATTAAGTTGTTGGATGTTGTCGGTCCTTCTAAAACATGTGATTTTGTCGGTCGGTCATACCAAGTTTTAGAGTTGAACTTAAAGCTTAAGATGTTGTCGGATTTTGTCGGTCGCTTGTACTAAGTTTCAGAAGTTGAAAGCCCTTGTCGACAGAAACATGAATATGAAAAAAAATATTAATTTGGACATTTGGTTCAAAAAATACGAAAGATTGAAAATCGAAAGCCAAAAGAAACAGGGGGATGTGTGCCCTCGCATCTGCGTGCTACAAATCCCCTCCCAACAAGTAGGTAAACAATTCCGAGCAGTATTGAATTCCAATGACAATTTTAGGGGTTGTTTGCACTCTCTATAGGGAAAGGATTTCCATCAACTTAAGACTATTAGTACATTATTATTATTTTCCTTGTGGCATGAAACACTATTTAATCTAAACTCAAGTGAATTTCTTATCACATAGAATTTGAAAGAACATACCACTCCAATCGTATTCCTATTCCTATTCCTAAGTTTAAAAATGTTGCAAATCAAAGGTGCAGCTGCTCTTGAGCGAATGGATTGGAACTTTAGTTTGATTACTGTCGCAACTAGTGCAGTTTTAGAGCAAGTCTAGCAAAGTCGTCATATGTACAATCAGCATGGTGTATATCGAGCGCGGTTTGCTCTATATGCATTCGAAGGCCAGGCACACGACGAGCAAACTCAGAATCATCATATTGCAGTCTTCATAATTTTTTTCCTGTTTTCATTCAAAAACTTTGTTCTCTCCCAAATTTATCTGCAGAGCACATCAAGTAACACATAGATATAGTTTTCGACAAGTTGCATGAACAAAAACAGTTAAACAAATGACATGTACAAATCACATGTTACCATCATGTGCACTGTCCCATCCTCCTTTGGTGTGTGCGCTCCTTCGAAGTTCTTGGAACGTATGACCATATCTCGCGCCTTCGTCCAAAAATCTCACACCACTGGATCCATTTGGCTCAAATCCAACATGATAAACCGATTATGCCTGACTATGCATTCATCTCTCACACGATCTCCTTAATTTGGAGCCTAAGCACCTCCATCTCCTTTTGATTTTGGAGCCTTGCTACTCCCGAAGGAGTTGTTAGATTTCCCTGAAGAGTCAGGGTGATGTAGCACAATAGCATAAAGTATTTTCCTTAGTTAAGAACCAAGGTTTGTCGAACCAATAGGAGGCAATACAGGTACAATGTTAACAACACTTGCACACAAACAAAATAATTGCTTCCACCCAACAAAGGCAAGGGGGTCATCACTCCCCTTGTTCTTGCTAGCCACAAGGTTAAAAGAAAATAATAATAAAGATAGCAAAGGATAATAATAACTAGGATAATGATAGTAGATTGATAGCAATTGTAGGAACTAGTAATATATGGAGAATGGACCGAGGGGCCATAGGTTCACTAGAGACATATCTCCCCAAAGCAGAGTAGCGAAGGGTAAACAAATTACTGTTGGGAAATTGACAGAATTGCGCATAGTTATGAAGATTATCAAATGCATAATCATTATATAGGCATTACGTCTGTGACTAGTAGACCGTTAAACTTACTGAAGTGTACTACTATTACTCCATGCCAAGACCCATATCCAGCATGCATCTCAAAGTATTAAGTTCATACAAACCGAGTAACACATTAAGCAAGATGACATAATGTATACAGAATAAGGCCAAGCAATATGTTCAAAGTCCATCCTTTTATCCTTACTAGCAAGAATATAATTATGTGTACTTATCCTTTCTGTCACTGGACATGATCACCGTGAGATTAAACCTACTATAAAGCACCTATCCCACTAAGGATAAATCAATTAACTTGGCCAAAGTAGACTGGTAGATTGGAGTAAAATACGAAGCTATAAAATTACACAGTAATTAAGGCTCAAGAACTCAAAATAGATATATGAATAATCTGATCATAAAGCCACACTTCATCGGATCCCAACAAACACATCACAAAAGATTACATCAGATTGATCTCGGAAGAATCATTGTATTAAAGATCAAAAGAGAGAGAGAGAGAGAGAGAGAGAGAGAAAGCCATCCGGCTATTGCTATGGACCCGTAGGTCCTATAGGAACTACTCACACATCATCATCATGGAGGCAACAAGGTTGATGAAGATAGCCTCCCCAATGGTTTCCTTGCCTGGAAGAGTACCAAAAAAAGCCTCCAGATGGGATCGCGGAAGAAAGCGGCGACAGAAAAATAGCCTTGCGGTGGCGGAAGAATTGGTTCGGGGCTCGCTTCAGGGTTTTTGGAATATTAGAGAATTTATAGGCTAGAGATTAGGTCAAACAGAGGCTTAGGGGGGCCACAAGTTCACCTCTGGCGCCTACCCCCAGGGCTCACCACGAGGGATTGTGGCCCCCTTGTATGTCTTATGGTCTCTCTTTGAAGCTTCTAGGGTCTCTTATGTTCCATAAAAAATCACCGTCAAGTTTCATCGTGTTTGAACTTTGGTAGGTATGTTTTTCTGTGAAACAAAATACATGCGAAAAACAAGAACTAGCACTGGGCACTAAGTTAATAAGTTAGTCGATAAAAATAATATAACATGACATATAAAGCATGTAAAAGTGGTAATATAATAGGATGAAACAAGCAATGATTATAGATACGTTGAAGACGTATCAAGCCTACGTGCATCCATCTCTACATCATGTCGTATTCTCTCTTGCATAGCATCCCATCTAGCCACCTTCTCTAACTTTTATGGCTTCCTCTTCTCGTTGTACTTGTTTCTCGTTCTCATCAACTCATCGATCTTTTTTTCACCGCCTTCACATTTCCTTCACTCTTGAGTTTCTCTCTTCCCTTCTTCCTTTCATCGACAAGACCCGTGGTAGATGCTGGAGTGGAACTTCACACCTTTTTCCTCCATCACCATCATAATCTTCACCATCGTCCATCGAGATGAATTTTTACACTTCCTAGCTTTCGAACTACCATCATAATTCCATGACTTTCACTTCTTGTGGCCTTGCAACAAGTTCCAGAAAGGATGAAGGCCAAATGATTTGCCCTTCGGTTTGGGAATTTGTCGGCACCTCTGTTGGGCTAAGTTGTTCTAAAACAGGCGAATGCTTAAATTGACGAGAATGCTTATAGTAATGCAAATGTGGAAAGACAACAAGATTACTTATTGGTCAATGGTGACACCACTACGAGGAGTGTGCTTCACTTGCTCCAAAGAACTTGTCCAACGGTTGCACATTGCTTGATCTCTCGTAAAAGTGATTGGGCAACCCCCAAGTGTAAGGATGAAGTAACTTAGAAATAAGTAGTTCCCTCGATTGAGAACCAAGGTTTATGAAATTAATAGGAGTCCTTTAAGCAAACAAAGTCACGGGTGCGTGCACACAAAACACATCACACTCTTGCCCCAGGGGCGGAGCTACAATGTTGGGCCAGGGTCAATTGACCCTGATGACCTTGGCTTAAACCCTGTTATATACATACAACCCATGAAAGAAAGGATGGAGTGAACCAAAAAGACTGACCCTGTCTGACCCAGCTGACTCCCGTAGCCCAAATAGCATGCAGGCCCAGTCTGACCCAGCAGCCACATAGCCCAAATAACCCCGCTGGCCACTGCCGATAGTGAAAAACAAATCGATCGTTGGTGGAAATCGAGCATTGTCCATTCTCACACTACTCTGATTGATCAATTTATGCTAGGACTCCAGGGCCTCAGAAAAAATAGATTTCCAACAGCCTCACATATTACTTGTATCGTGACTCGAGCGCTCCACGTATCCCAAACAAATCGATCTCCTGGCTCACTCGATCATTCATGCCTCTTGTCGTGAGTCGTCCTTCGTTCTTTCTTTCCAGGTTGCCCCCGACCCCTCTGTTTTCCTGAAACCACCGCGGCCCTACCACACCACCCAATCTCCACTCCTCTCCTCTATAAGTAGTCAAGATTCGTTCTGCAGATTCAATCTCTAAGTGACACTAAAGCCGATTTCTTCTTATAATTCCTATTCTCCTATTATCTAAAAATTCTTATTGTCCTATAATCTTAGGGTTTGTTTAACGTGTTGATTTTTTTTTTCTTATAATTGCTTGAAGGTCTCGATGGATAATCCAATCGCGTGGAATATGCAAATCTAGATTAAGCGTCAAGTCACATCCCATCAAAATGAATTTTACTTTTTGAAGATAAAAGATCAGGGAGGTCAAGAAAAAATAGAGAAATAACTATTTTTGTAACCAGAGCTTATTTTGTTATGATACATTGACAACTATGATGTCTTATTTAATGTGAGGTTACTAAAAACATAATAAACATGGTACTCAATATGGGTTGCACATTTTTAGCCATACATTATCTTTACTTTGTTTTTGAGGGCCTACATTAGTACTTCTTGTTCGTGTTGACTCTGATGACCTTTTTTCCTATCTTCGCCCCTATCTTGATCCAACATTTCAAGAAGGTTATCATGATTCTTGTCCTGCTACTTACAAAGGTAAATTGCATGGCATGGTAGGAATTGATAGACAATAAAATAAAACGGTACAACAAAGAATGATATTTTTGTAGATGTTTTCAATAATGGAAAATAGAACCCCGGGGCCATAGGTTCACTAGTGGCGTCTCTCTAAGCAAATAAGTGTGGTGTGGTGAACAAATTATAGTGGGCAGCGATTACAATACTAGTATTTATGACTACGGTCATTTATTGCATAATCTTGTATAAGAATTACGTCCGTGAATAGACCGTTATCTAACCGCATCTACAACTAATATCCCACACCAGGACAGCTATCTGATGACCCACATGTATAGGGGATCAATTATAGCTCTTTTCGGTAAGTAAGAGTGTCGAACCCAACAAGGAGCAGAAGGAAATGACAAGTGGTTTTCAACAAGGTAATGTCTGCAAGTGCTGAAATTGTAAGTAGCGGAGTAGTTTGATAGCAAGATAATTTGTAACGAGCAAGTAACGATAGTAGCAATATAAGTGCAGCAAGGTAGCCCAATCCTTTTTTAGGCAAAGGACAGGCCAAAACGGTCTCTTATGATAAGAAAGGCGTTCTTGAGGGTACACAGGATTTTCATCTAGTCACTTACATCATGTTGGTTTAATTCGTGTTTGGTACTTTGATAATTTGATATGTAGGTGGACCGGTGCTTAGGTGTTCTTCTTACTTGAACAAACCTCCTACTTATGATTAACCCTCCCGCAAGCATCCGCAACTACGAGAAAAGTATTAAGAATAAATTCTAACCATAGCATTAAACTTTTGGATCCAATCGGTCCCTTACGGAATAGCGCATTAACTGGGGTTTAAGCTTCTGTTACTCTCGCAACCCATCATCTAATTGCTACTCCACAATGCATTCCCTTAGGCCCAAATATGGTGAAGTGTCATGTAGTCGACGTTCACATGACTCCACTAAGGGAATCACAACATACATACTATCAAAATATCGAACACATATCGAGTTCAGATGATTACTTGCAACATGATTTCTCCCATGACCTCAAGAACAAATAACTACTCACAAATGATAATCACGCTCAAGATCAGAGGGGTATTAAATAGCATATTGGATCTGAACATATAATCTTCCAGCAAATAAACCATATAGTAATCAACTACAAGATGTAATCAACACTACTAGTCACCCACAAGCACAAATCTATAATTCCGGTAGCAAGATTGAACACAAGAGATGAACTAGGGTTTGAGATGAGATGGTGTTGTTCAAGATGTTGATGGAGATTGCCCTCCCCAAGATGGAAGAGTTGTTGGTCATGATGATGACGATGATTTCCCCCTCCAGGAGGGAAGTTCCCTGATGACCCACAAGTGTAGGATCTATCGTAGCCTTTTCGATAAGTAAGAGTGTCAAACCCAACGAGGAGCAGAAGGAAATTATAAGCGGTTTTCAGCAAGGTATTCTCTGCAAGCACTGAAATTATCGGTAACAGATAGTTTTGTGATAAGGTAATTTGTAACGAGTAGCAAGTAATAAAAGTAAATAAGGTGCAGCAAGATGGCCCAATCCTTTTTGTAGCAAAGGACAAGCCTAGACAAACTCTTATATGAAGGAAAGCACTCCCGAGGACACATGGGAATTATCGTCAAGCTAGTTTTTATCACGTTCATATGATTCGCGTTCAATACTTTGATAATTTGATATGTGGGTGGACCGGTGCTTGGGTGTTGTCCTTACTTGGACAAACATCCCACTTATGATTAACTTCTATTGCAAGCATCCACAACTACAAAAGAAGTATTAAGGTAAACCTAACCACAACATGAAACATATGGATCCAAGTCAGCCCCTTACGAAGCAACGCATAAACTAGGGTTTAAGCTTCTGTCACTCTAGCAACCCATCATCTACTTATTACTTCCCAATGCCTCCCTCTAGGCCCAAACAATGGTGAAGTGTCATATAGTCGACGTTCACATGACACCACTAGAGGGATGACAACATACATCTCATCAAAATATCGAACAAATACCAAATTCACATGACTACTAATAGCCAGACTTCTCCCATGTCCTCAGGAACAAATGTAACTACTCACAAAGCATATTCATGTTCATAATCAAAGGGGTATTAATATGCATAATGGATCTGAACATATGATCTTCCACCAAGTAAACCAACTAGCATCAACTACAAGGAGTAATCAACACTACTAGCAACCCATAGGTACCAATCTGAGGTTTGGATACAAAGATTGGATACAAGAGATGAACTAGGGTTTGAGATGAGATGGTGCTGGTGAAGATGTTGATGGAGATTGACCCCCTCCCGATGAGAGGATTGTTGGTGATGACGATGGTGATGATTTCCCCCTCCCGGAGGGAAGTGTCCCCGGCAGAACAGCTCTGCTAGAGCCCTAGATTGGTTCCGCCTCGTGGCGGCGGACTTTTGTCCCGTAAGCTTTCTTATGATTTTTTCTCGGACGAAAGACTTCATATAGCAGAAGATGAGCATCGGAGGGCCACCAGGGGGCCACGAGGCAGGGGGCGCGCCTGGGGGGTAGGGCGCGCCCCCACCCTCGTGGCTAGTGGGTGGCCCCCCTCTGGTACTTCTTGCGCTCAGTATTTTTTATATATTCTGGAAATTACTTCCGTGAAGTTTCAGGACTTTTGGAGCTGTGCAGAATAGGTCTCTAATATTTGCTCCTTTTCCAGCCCAGAATCCTAGCTACCGGCATTCTCCCTCTTCATGTGAACCTTGTAAAATAAGAGAGAATAGGCATAAGTATTGTAACATAATGTGTAATAACAACCCATAATGCAATAAATATCGATATAAAAGCATGATGCAAAAGGGACATATCAACTCCCCCAAACTTAGACCTCGCTTGTCCTCAAGCGAAAGCCGAAATCAAAAAATATGTCCACGTGTTTAGAGATAGAGGTGTCGATAAAAATAAAATACAGACATGAGGGCATCATGATCATTCTTAGAACAACAATATATATATTTTTTTCATATGATCTCTTATGCTAAAGTAACAATTCAATCACAATTTCAAGTATGAATCATAAACTTCATTGAGAACCAACAAACTCTAATCTCAGTCATTGAGGCAATTGCAATTTATCATAACATAGGAAAGAGTCAATATAAGAACTTTTCAGCAAGTCCACATACTCAACCATCTTTTAGTCTTTCACAATTGCTAGCACTCACGCAATATTTATGGGTATGAAGTTTTAATTGGACACAGAGAAAGATAGGGGCTTATAGTTTTGCCTCCCAACATTTTACCTCAAGGGTAATGTCAACAATAATAGTTCATGAAGACTCACATACAATTAGCTATATATATCAGGATCTTTCCAACACATTGTGCTTGCCAAAGGATAAAATGTAAAAGGAAAGGTGAAGATCACCATGACTCTTATATAAGGTAGAAGATAAAAGTAAAAGATAGGCCCTTCGCAGATGGAAGCAGAGGTTGTCATGCGCTTTTATGGTTGGTTGCACAAAATCTTAATGCAAAATAACGTCACTTTATATTGCCACTTGTGATATGGACCTTTATTATGCAGTCCGTCGCTTTTATTTCTTCCACATCACAAGATCGTATAAAGCTTATTTTCTCCCACACTAATATGTCATACATATTTAGAGAGCAATTTTTATTGCTTGCATCGATGATAACTTACTTGAAGGATCTTACTCAATCCATAGGTAGATATGGTGGACTCTCATGGCAAAACTGGTTTTAAGGGTATTTGGAAGCACAAGTAGTATTTCTACTTGGTGCAAAAGAATTGGCTAGCATGAGGGAGAAAGGCAAGATCAACATGTTGGATGATCCATGACAATATAATTTATCTCAGATGAAAGAAAACATAACCCATTATGTTGTCTTCCTTGTCCAACGTCAACTCTTTAGCATACCATACTTTCATGAGTGCTCACAATCATAAAAGACGTCCAAGATAGTATATTTATATGTGAACCTATCTTTCTTTATTACTTCCTATTAATTGCAACGATGACCAAAACTATGTTTGTCAACTCTCAACAACTTTTATTCATCATACTCTTTATACGTGAGCTCATTATTCTCCATAAGATCCATATGATCTCTTTATTTCTTTCTCTTTTTATTTTATTCCCTCAATATCATAGAAAAATAACCAGGCCCTTGACTCAACACTAATCTCTATTATATAGCTCACATACTCGATTACATAGAAGGATCATAAAGCAAAACTCACAACTAGATCATACTAAAACTTTATTCTACTAGATCAAGATATTATCAAAATGATCGAACTAAGAAAAATGGTAAAGATAAAAGTTGTGATGGTGATACGACACCGGGGCACTCCCCCAAGCTTGGCAGTTGCCAAGGGGAGTGCCCATACCCGATACTCAGTTCTTCTTTGTTGGTGAAGAAGGTGGAGTTGTTGATGATGTAGGCTTGTCGTCCCTCTTCCAATGCATAGGCTCACCATCATAGAAGGATGATCGAGTCTCCTAAATCCTCAAATCTGCAGCCAAACTCATCCTCTTGAATATATATTCATACTCACAGTTTTGATTTTGCGGGTCATAGATCTGGGCTTGGAGGTGCTCGATTTTCTCATGAAGCTTGAAGATGGCCTCCCCAATGTCCCTGACGTCCAGCTTGTGGTTATTGGTGAACTCCGTGATCATAATGTGATTGGAGTAGAGTCCATGCTCCACCATCTCCTGACACTTGAAAACTTGTTGCTCCAATGCCTTGAGCCTTGCCTCCGTGCTTCCGGTCCTCCTTGGTCCCTCAACATCGTGGATGTGCAACAACCCCTCACGCATCTCAATGGTTTGAGGGTGTTGCAGCACCTCCGCGAGGTAGGGGTTGATGACCTTCTCGAAGAACTTGTCCTTGGGGGCACTTGAAGACGACATGACGACCTAGATCTGTCAGAAAAACAGCTCGAAACAAAGACAAGAGATATTTGCGTGATATGCTGGTCAAAACCTTCGGGAGATTATATAATGAATTTTTACCGACCAATAGAAGTATCGTGCAAGAAAACGGAGTCCGGAGAGCACATGAGGTGCCCACGAGGCAGGGGGCGCGCCCAGGGGGGTAGGGCGCGCCTCCCACCCTCGTGGAAGCTTCGTGTCCTTCCCGGACTGCTTCTTATTTTCCTATTTTTCTAAATATTCCAAAACAGGGAAAATTGCCATTATAACTGTTTTGGAGTCGGTTTACTTACCGTACCACATACCTATTCCTTTTCGGGGTCTGAAACGTTCTGGGAAGTGTCCCTTATGTATTCCTCCGGGGTTACGGTTTCAATAACATTAGTTTCAACATTTATGGGGTTACCTGAGATATAATGTTCGATTCTTTGACCGTTCACCACGCTCAGATTTGTGCCTTCAAAGTTGTTGATTTTTATGGCACCGGAATGATAGACCTCCTCGATAACGTAAGGACCTTCCCATTTAGAGAGAAGTTTGCCTGCAAAAAATCTTAAACGAGAGTTGTATAGCAATACATAATCACCTACATTGAACTCACGCTTTTGTATCCTTTTATCATGCCATCTTTTAACTTTTTCTTTAAACAACTTAGCATTTTCATAAGCCTGGGTTCTCCATTCATCAAGTGAGCTAATGTCAAAAAGCCTCTTCTCACCAGCAATTTTGAAGTCATAGTTGATCTCTTTAATAGCCCAATATGCCTTATGTTCTAATTCAAGAGGTAAGTGACATGCTTTACCATAAACCATTTTATACGGAGACATACCCATAGGATTTTTGTATGCAGTTCTATTGGCCCATAGTGCATCATCAAGTTTCTTGGACCAATTCTTTCTAGATCTATTAACAGTCTTTTGCAAAATTAATTTGAGCTCTCTGTTACTCAATTCTACTTGACCACTAGACTGTGGGTGATATGGAGATGAAATTCTATGATTAACATCATACTTAGCAAGCATTTTACGAAAGACACCATGAATAAAATGTGAGCCACCATCAGTCATTAAATATCTAGGGACTCCAAACCTCAGGAAAATAACTTCTTTAAGCATCTTACTAGAGGTGTTATGATCAGCACTACTAGTTGGAATAGCTTCTACCCACTTAGTAACGTAATCAACAGCGACTAAAATATGTGTATACGCGTTAGAGGAAGGAAAAGGTCCCATATAATCAAAGCCCCAAACATCAAATGGTTCAATAACAAGTGAATAATTCATAGGCATTTCTTGACGTCTACTAATATTACCAATTCTTTGACATTCATCACAAGACAAGACAAACTTACGGGCATCCTTGAAGAGAATAGGCCAATAAAAACCGGATTGCAATACCTTATGTGCAGTTCTATCTCCAGCATGGTGTCCTCCATAGGCTTTGGAGTGACACTTGCGTAGGATCTGTTCCTGTTCATGCTCAGGTACACAACGTCTAATAACACCATCTACTCCTTCTTTATAAAGATGTGGGTCATCCCAAAAGTAATGCCTTAAATCATAGAAGAAATTTTTCTTTTGTTGGTATGTGAAACTAGGTGGTATAAATTTAGCAACAATATAATTAGCATAATCAACATACCACGGAGCAATACGAGAAGCATTACTGACATTTAACTGTTCATCAGGAAAGCTATCATCAATAGGTCATGGGTCACCAAGAACATTTTCTAACCTAGATAAGTTGTCTGCAACAGGGTTCTCAGCTCCCTTTCTATCAATAATATGCAAATCAAATTCTTGTAGCAAGAGAACCCATCTAATAAGTCTAGGTTTAGCATCTTTCTTTTCCATAAGATATTTAATAACAGCATGATCAGTGTGAATAGTTACTTTAGAATCAACAATATAAGGTATGAACTTATCACAAGCAAATACAACTGCTAAAAATTCTTTTTCAGTAGTAGCATAATTTCTTTGGGCATTGTCTAGAGTTTTACTAGCATTTTGAATAACATTTAATTTCTTATCAACTCTTTGCCCTAGAACATCACCTACATCATAATCACTAGCATCACACATAATTTCAAAGGGTAAATTCCAATTAGGTGGCTGAACAATAGGTGCATAAATCAATGCTTTCTTAAGTATTTCAAATGCTTCTACACAATCATCATCAAAGACAAAAGGGATATCTTTTTGTAATAGATTAGTCAGAGGCCGAGAAATTTTTGAGAAGTCCTTAATGAACCTCCTATAAAACTGGCGTGACCGAGGAAGCTTCTTATACCTTTAATGTCCTTGGGACATGGCATCTTTTCAATAGCATCAACTTTAGCTTTGTCAACTTCAATGCCTCTTTCAGAAATTTTATGCCCCAAGACAATACCTTCATTAACCATAAAGTGGCATTTCTCCCAATTCAGAACAAGATTAGTTTCTTCACATCTCTGCAAAACTCGATCAAGGTTGCTCAAGCAATCACCAAAAGATGATCCATAAACAGAGAAATCGTCCCTGAAAACCTCGCATATCTTTTCAAAAAAGTCAGAAAATATAGCCATCATGCATCTTTGAAAGGTAGCAAGTGCATTACATAAACCAAAAGGCGTACGTCTATAAGCAAAAGTACCGAAAGGGCAAGTAAAAGTGGTATTTGCTTGATCATCAGCTGACACAGGTATTTGAGAGAAGCCAGAGTAACCATCTCGAAAGCAAAAATGTGTATGTTTGGATAATCTTTCTAGCATTTGATCAATAAAAGGAAAAGGATAATGATCTTTTTTAGTAGCTTTATTTAATTTACGGAAATCAATTACCATCCTATAACCTGTAATAATTCTTTGCGGGATCAATTCATCTTTATCATTAGGAACAACAGTAATACCTCCCTTCTTAGGGACACAATGGACAGGACTTACCCACTGACTATCAGCAACTGGATAAATTATACCTACCTCAAGGAGTTTTAATATTTCCTTTCTTACCACTTCTTTCATCTTAGGGTTTAGCCGTCGTTGGTGATCAATAACTGGTTTGGCATCTATTTCCAAATTTATTTTGTGTTGACATAGAGTGGGACTAATGCCCTTAAGATCATCAAGAGTATATCCAATAGCAGCACGGTGCTTCTTCAGAGTTTTCAATAATTTATTTTCTTCATGCTCTGAAAGGTTAGCACTAATAATAACATGATATATCTTCTTTTCGTCAAGATAAGCATATTTAAGAGTATCAGGCAATGGTTTAAGCTCAAACACGGGATCACCCTTGGGTGGAGGAGGATCCCCTAGGATTTCAACAGGCAAATTGTGTTTCAGAATGGGTCCTTGTTTAAAGAATACTTCATCTATTTCCCTTCTTTCATTCATAAACATATCATTCTCATGGTCTAGCAAATGTTGTTCTAAAGGATCATTAGGAGGCACAACAATAGAAGCAAGACCAACAATTTCATCTTTACTAGGCAATTCTTCATCACGGGGTTGTCTACGAAATTTAGAAAAATTAAAATCATGAGACATATCATCCAAACCAATAGTAACAACATCCTTCTTGCAATCTATCTTAGCATTAATAGTATTCAAGAAGGGTCTACCAAATATAATGGGACAAAAGCTATCTTGAGGGGAACCAAGAACAATGAAATCAGCAGGATATTTAGCCTTCCCACACAAGACTTCAACGTCTCTAACAATCCCAATTGGTGAAATAGTATCTCTATTGGCAAGCTTAATTGTGACATCTATATCTTCTATCTCAGCAGGTGCAATATCATGCATAATTTCTTTGTATAAGGAAATAGGTATTGCACTAGCACTAGCATCCATATCACACAAGCCATGATAACAACGATCTCCTATTTTAACAGAAATAACAGGCATGCCTACCACAGGTCTATGTTTATCTTTAGCACCAGGTTTAGCAATTCTAGCAGTTTCTTCACAGAAATAAATAACATGCCCATCAATATTATCGACAAGAGATCTTTAACCATAACAATATTAGGTTCAACTTTAATTTGCTCAGGGGTTTGTGTGTCCTAATATTACTCTTGTTGACTACAGTTGAAGCTTTAGCATGATCCTTAATTCTAACAGGGAAAGGTGGTTTCTCAACATAAGCAGTAGGAACTATAGGATCATTATAAGTGATAGTATTTTCTTCAACTTTAACAGGTGCAACTACTTTTACTTCAATGGGAGGATTATATTTAAACCACTTCCCCTTAGGGATATCAACATGAGTAGCAAAGGATTCACAGAAATAAGCTACTATCTCAGAGTCAAGTCCATATTTAGTGCTAAATTTACGGAAAGCATCGATATCCATAAAAGATTTAACACAATCAAACTTAGGTGTTATACCTGACTCCTTACCTTTGTCGAGATCCCAATCTTTAGAGTTGCGTTTAATTCTCTCCAATAAATTCCATTTGAGTTCAATAGTCTTCATCATAAAGGAACCAGTACAAGAAGTATCGAGCATGGAGCGACTGTTGTTAGAAAGTCGAGCATAAATTTTTTGAATAATCATTTCTCTTGAGAGCTCATGATTGGGGCATGAATATAACACTGACTTAAGCCTCCCCCAAGCTTGAGCGATGATTTCTCCTTCGCGAGGCCAAAAATTATATATAAAATTACGATCACGATGAACAAGATGCATAGGATAAAACTTCTGGTGAAATTCCAATTTCAATCGCTTATAGTCCCATGATACCATATCATCACATAGCCTATACCATGTCAATGCATCTCCCTTCAAAGATAAAGGAAAGACCTTCTTCTTGATAACATCATCGGGCATACCTGCAAGCTTAAATAATCCACTATCTTCATCCACATAGATTAAGTGCAAATCGGGATGCAATGTTCCATCTCCTGCAAAAGGATTAGCTAGCAGTTTCTCTATCATACCCGAAGGAATTTCAAAGTAAACATTTTTTAGTAGGTTCAGTAGGTTGAGGGGTAACTAATTGTGGTTCCGGACGAGGTGAAGATACCCCGAACAAACCCCTCAAAGGATTATGTTCCATGGTAACAAGTGACAGTAAATTTCAGCACACTATATAAATTTTTCCTTACCAAATTCCACCTACCAAAGGCGCTTCACTCCCCGGCAATGGCGCCTGAAAAGAGTCTTGATGACCCACAAGTGTAGGGGATCTATCGTAGCCTTTTCGATAAGTAAGAGTTTCGAACCCAACGAGGAGCAGAAGGAAATGATAAGCGGTTTTCAGCAAGGTATTCTCTGCAAGCACTGAAATTATCAGTAACAGATAGTTTTGTGATAAGGTAATTTGTAACGAGTAGCAAGTAATAAAAGTAAATAAGGTGCAGCAAGATGGCTCAATCCTTTTTGTAGCAAAGGACAAGCCTGGACAAACTCTTATATGAAGGAAAGCGCTCCCGAGGATACATGCAAGGGAATTATCGTCAAGCTAGTTTTCATCACGTTCATATGATTCGCATTCAGTACTTTGATAATTTGATATGTGGGTGGACCGGTTCTTGGGTGTTGTCCTTACTTCGACAAACATCCCACTTATGACTAACTCCTATTGCAAGCATCCGCAACTACAAAATAAGTATTAAGGTAAACCTAACCATAGCATGAAACATATGGATCCAAATCAGCCCCTTACGAAGCAACACATAAACTAGGGTTTAAGCTTCTGTCACTCTAGCAACCCATCATCTAATTATTACTTCCCAATGCCTCCCTCTAGGCCCAAACAATGGTGAAGTGTCATGTAGTCGACATTCACATGACACTACTAGAGGGATGACAACATACATCTCATCAAAATATCGAACGAATACCAAATTCACATGACTACTAATAGCCAGACTTCTCCCATGTCCTCAGGAACAAATGTAACTACTCACAAAGCATATTCATGTTCATAATCAAAGGGGTATTAATATGCATAATGGATCTGAACATATGATCTTCCACCAAGTAAACCAACTAGCATCAACTACAAGGAGTAATCAACACTACTAGCAACCCACACGTACCAATCTAAGGTTTGGATACAAAGATTGGATACAAGAGATGAAATAGGGTTTGAGATGAGATGGTGCTGGTGAAGATGTTGATGGAGATTGACCCCCTCCCGATGAGAGGATCGTTGGTGATGACGATGGTGATGATTTCCCCCTCCCGGAGGGAAGTGGCCCCGGCAGAACAGCTCTGCCGGAGCCCTAGATTGGTTCCACCAAGGTTCCGCCTCATGGAGGCGGAGTTTCGTCCCGTAAACTTGCTTATGATTTTTTCTCGGATGAAAGACTTCATATAGCAGAAGATGGGCATCGGAGGACCACCAGGGGGCCCACAAGGCAGGGGGGCGCGCCCAGGGGGTAGGGCGCGCCCCCACCCTCATGGCTGGTGCATGGACCCCCTCTGGTAATTCTTGCGCTCAGTATTTTTTATATATTCTGGAAATAACTTCCGTGAAGTTTCAGGACTTTTGGAGCTGTGCAGAATGGGTCTCTAATATTTGCTCCTTTTCCATCCCAGAATCTCAGCTGCCGACATTCTCCCTCTTCATGTAAACCTTGTAAAATAAGAGAGAATAGGCATAAGTATTATGACATCATGTGTAATAACAGCCCATAATGCAATAAATATCGATATAAAAGCATGATGCAAAATGGACGTATCATCCCCCCAGCGAAATCACTCCACCGGAGGACAAAAGTGCTCCTGCCCAAGTTCCGCATCGAGATGGCGATGCTCTGTCTCGAAAGTCCCCTCCTTATTTTTTCTAGGTCAAAATGACCTATATACCAGAAGATGGGCACCAGAGGTGGGCCTGGGTGAGCACAACCCACCAGGGTGCGCCTGGGCTCCCTGGCGCGCCCAGGTGGGTTGTGCCCACCTGGTGGGCCCCCTCTGATAGTTATTTGCTCCAATATTCATCATATATTTGATAAAAAATCTCCGTGAAGTTTCAACTTGTTTGGAGTTGTGCATAATAGGTGGCCTGACGTAGCTTTTCCAGGTCCAGATTTCCAGCTACCGGAATTCTCCCTCTTTGTGTGTACCTTGTAAATCATGAGAGAAAAGGTATTATAATTACTCCAAAAAGCATTATTATGCATAAAAACATCATAAATAACAGTAAGGAAACATGATGCAAAATGGACGTATCACTATCCAGTATGCATCTCGAAGTATTAAGTTCATGATAAGCATAGCATTGCAACATTCATGATGGCATAATATAGACAGTAAAACTATCATCTAAGTGTGATAAATAAACCATCGTTTTATCCTTAATGGCAAGAATAAAATACATGTTCGTTCCCTTTTTGTCACTCGGATAGATCACCTCAAGATTGAACCCATTACAATGCACAACTCCCTGTGAAGAACTACCTAACAATCTTGGACAGAGACGACAAGCATGGCTACTAAATTATGCGGCCAAAAGCTTCAAAAGATTCAATATAATTTAGTGAACAATCTGATCATAAAGTGACAATTCATCATATTCCAACAAACACAACCACCGATTACATTATATGCATCCCAATCATATGAGGCAGCTCATGGAAATTTTATATCGAATCACAAGGGAGAGAGGATGCCATCTAGATACTTCTATGGACACTAAGCTCCTAAGGAAACTACTCACACACGACCATGAAGGCGACAAGGTTGATGAAGATGGCTCTAGTGGTGGATTTCCCTTTGTCCTAGATTTGAAGTCACCTCATCGATTTGTGAGAGATTTGAAGGTATGATCCGTTCTCCGCCTAATGATAATATTTGAAACGTTCCTTGGTGCACTTTCACTATTTTGCGCTTGGATTTTTCTTTCCAGACAACCACGTCAAAAGATATATCTTTCCATGCCAACACAATCAGAATATACTCGTTAGCCTTAAAGTTAGTTCCCTGAACTATTTTCTTCCTCCGCAATCCATAACCTCCAATTGATCAAATTTAATTTTTGTCCGAACTGATGATCTAAAAGTGGCAACAATACGGCCTTGAGATTGACATAATTTGTTACGGAATGACCAAACCTAATATTGATAATTGATTCCTTGTGAAAGATCGATCCCTCCAAATTTAGAAATCGTTAAATCGCAAACATTGCACATTTCCCCTGCAACTTTCAATAACCACGTTGCAAACCCAAGAGGTGCAGAAGTAGGTTGTGGCGTGGGACCCATAGGAGACATGGGATCCACCACCTAAATAATGGAATCAAAGACGGAGGTCGAGGCGCCGTCCATGCCGTCGTCGTCAGAGACCGAGAACAACCGGAAGACTCCGATAGAGTTGATCTTAGCTGTTGCGTCCAGAAGAAGCAGCACCGCCTGTGTTCACCATCGGGTAGCACCATCTACCATGTCTAGATATCCAACCATTATAAATCCCATTTTTTCTCTACCTCATTATCATTTTTTAACTGAACTACTTCATTATCATTACGATAGCGGAATAAAACAGTGTTCCATTTATAATCCAATCCACCATGTCTAGATATCCAATAGTTATTAATCCCATTTTTCTTACCAAACTACCTCATTATCATTTTTTAACCAAACCACTTCATTATCAATACGATAAACAGTTTCCCATTTATATTCCAACCCAATTATACGACCAGTTCATCATCGCACCCATTATTCGGTTTCCCTCAAGATTCCTACCGAAGAAAAAGAAAGCATCAATCAATAATGAGAGAGAGGGAGAGAGTGGGAGAGATGCCAACCCAACAATCATGCAAGCCGCTACTGCACAATGCATCGGCGCTGTCCCACGCAACGCCACCGCACAGCTCAGTTCCGGCCCTCCTTTATAAGCCCCGCCGCGCCTCTCCATCGCTCCCCCACCCACACACACACATTTCAGCTCACAGCGCAGGCAGAGGAAGCGAGAAGCGAGCCACCAAGAAACCACCCAAGGTTTGCTTGCACAATGGCCGCTTCTCAGCTCACCATCCTCTCCGTCCTCGCGCTCCTCGCCGTGGCCGCCACCGCTCAGGCGCCCGGAGCAGCTCCCGCGGCAGCGCCCCAGGCCCCGCCTCCCCCGCCGGCGACCCCGCCCCCGGCAATGGCGCCCCCTACCCCGGCGCCGGTGTCCCCGCCCCCTACCGCGGCCCCGGCGCCCGCGCCCACCGTCGCCCCCACGCCCTCCGCCACCGCACCGGCGCCCGCCGACTCCCCGGTGTCCTCCCCTCCGGCGCCCACCCCGGACATGTCGCCCTCGCCCACCGCCGAGCCCGCCACCCCGGGCAGCGGCGCCGCTGGTCTCCGCCCCGCCTTCGTGCTGGCCGCCGCCGCCGTCGCCATCTACGCCTTCTAGATGACCTGATGATGTATCATTTCATTGTTTCTTTGCAGCCTTTGTTTCATTTCTCCCCCTCTTTCCCCCCTTCCGTCCGCACATTTGTGTACCCTCATCTTCTGCTGTAATTACGATCATTGATTTAATTTATGCATTTCACCATTATTCTTGTATGCTGGGAGCTCGATCTTGAGATGTTACTTTGTGGTTGTGCGCATAACGCTGTAACGATACTACTTTAATCACTCAGCTAGCTATTAGAGAACAGTTTCAGATAGCTAGAGAAAGGACATCAAGCTAAGAAGAAGAACTTGATTTACTCGACGCAGAGACTATGAATATGAACCAAAGGCCGTCGATCCCACTTAACACGCACAAAGAACACCTAAGATTTTGCTAGGTCGCAATGGCATTATACTATTTCTTGGAAAATGTATGTGGATTTTGTCAATAAAAATGAAGAGAACATCTGATGAGGGGGGCCAGATCCGCCGCCCCTTGCATAGTTGTAGTTTTACAGTCTGTCCTGCATCTGTTGAGCGAGCTTGACCAGCCCACGAGGCCACGATCCAAACGGCGAGAAGCCAGATACAGATGGTTCTGCCGGTCTGACAGGGCTAGCCATAGAAAACTATAGCAGAAAAGTTTGTCCGGTTGCTGTGCATAGTGTTCGGCTACGAGTAGGAGCAGCAGGTAGAGGTAGAGCCGGGCCATGTGCCCGGATTGGCTGGGACAGCTGGGGCATGTGCAGGCGCAGCGAGCTGTTGGTTCGCGGGAGGTTCAAAGCACCGCGCCCATGTGGGCATGTGGCCGGCCGCGCCCAACGCGCCGGCGGCTCAGGGCGCCCTTGTCCCACCGTCTGGACGACTATTAATCTGGGGGATCCTCACGGACCGATCCCACGGCCGGGAGAGAATTACCTTTTTACTACGTAGTAGCGTCCATCGCGGCAACGAAGAGCGACAAATCGATTATGGACTTGTCACGCCTTCGCCGGCGTTGGCGGACAGCGAGTCGCCTGAACCTGATGATCCAGGCGATGGTGCGGGGCCCAGCAGTCAGACAGATGGTGGCGCAAGGTGAAGCGTCGAGTGGGTGTGGTGGGCTGGCTGGTGTGCCCACATGTCAGGATGTGTGTGTGCTCTATGTATATTAGCTGGGCATATGCCGTGTGTGAGGGATATGCGTGAGTTGAACTCTGAATCCCCTTCCCCTGTTCTCTGGACCTCTCTCAACCTTCTCTATCCTCACCTGTACTCTGTCTCTCACCCCAAATCCTTTCTGTACTTGTGAGATTTATCAAGCTATGAGATGGGGCATGACAATTTGGTAATCAGAGCCTAGATGCTCTGCTCGCGCTCACGAATCCCAGATCGACTCGTAAAAATCCCACCGCGAAAGGTGCCTTGATTTGCTTCGGCGAATTGGCTCGAAATCCTGAGCGGGGTTGAGTTGATTCAGGAGGAGCCGCGACGGCGCCGTCGAAGCCCTCTGCCCAGACCGCTTTGATTTTGGATCGAATGGAGGGCCTTCAAAAAATCGGTGGAGGGGATTTTGGCAAAATTTGACGTCATGACGACCGAGGTGAAGGCGATTGGGAAGGACGCCTCGGGACCTCCGCTCGCCGGCCCCACCACTAGCAAGGCTCCCTTACTGGCCAACAGCGGCGGCGCTCCGCTACTGGATACACCACAACAGTCGCCTGCATATGTCGCTGCACGGCCCTCACTACAACATCAAGAGATCCCAGAGTACGATGGATACAGTGCTCGTCCTCCTCGTATGGATTTTCCTAAATTTCAAGGAGAAGCACCACAACTATGGATTGATAAATGCCTCACATATTTCGAGCTCTACAAAACACCGGCACATCATTGGGTGAGCCACGCCAGTTTGCACTTGGAAGGGCATGCGGCGATGTGGTTTCAGGCATTCAAACGTCGCCATCGTTTGGTTAGTTGGGAAGATTTCCAGGTAGCAGTGGTAGAAGAATTTGGTACTGAAGAATATGATAGCCAGATGTCCCGTTTGCTGCAACTAAAACAGATGGGAACTGTAGCTGAATATAAACAACAATTTGAGTCAGCTATGTATCATCTGACAGCTCTAGATCCATCACTGAATCAGCGCTGGTTTGTGGCTCAGTTTATGCTCGGTTTGCGAGATGACATCCGTTGTGCGGTACGGTTGCAGGCGCCCTCCAGTGTCACGCGTGCGGCATCCCTGGCTAGGATCCAGGAAGAAGAAGGAGAGACGCACAGGCCTCGTGGGCGTCCTCCTGCTCCAACCAAGCATCCGCCTACCACAACAGTGCAGACAACTGCGGCAACAGCACCACGCACAGATTGGCCGCGTCGCACTGGTAATGATGATTTCAACCGTGAACGTCAGCTCCGGGATTTTCGTCGTGCTAATGGTCTTTGTTTCAAGTGTGGTGACAAATACAGCAAGGAACATCAATGTCGTCGCACCGGTCAATTGCTGACTATTGAAGTGGGTGATTATGGGGAAGTTCTTTCAGATGACGCAGTGCATGCCCTGAGTTTACTTGATGAAACCACAACTAGTGGTGAGTGCTGCCAGTTATCGGTTCATGCTCTCGCTGGAACTGAATCAGGGCAGACAATTCGTTTGCAAGCTACTGTCGGTGGCCAAGCCATGTTACTATTGGTTGACTCGGGCAGTTCTCACACTTTTGTTACAAAGTCTTTTGCTGAGCGTGCAAAGTGTATTATCACAGCTGCTCCAGCAGTGCCGGTCAGAGTAGCCAATGGTCAGTTGATGCACTCAAATTCTCAAGTTCAAGGGCTTACATGGTGCTCCCAAGGGCATGAGTTCTCTACTGATATGCGTATCTTGGACCTGGGAGCATATGATGCCATTCTTGGAGTCGATTGGCTAGCACGTTTCAGTCCCATGAATTGTCATTGGGGTAAGAAAACCTTACAGTTTCACCATCAGGGCAATATGATTGTGTTACAAGGAATTGTCGCCGCAGAGCAAGGGGTTTTACCGGAATTGCATGCTGAACAACTGCTGCAATGGCTGGATACAAATGAAGTTTGGGCTTTAGCAGTGGTAGACAATTTTATTCCTGACGATAAGCAACTGTCTCCAATGGCACCTGATCTTCACACCTTATTACAGGAATTTTCCGACATATTTTCTGAGCCAAATTCTTTGCCACCCAGGAGATCCTTGGATCATGCAATTACTCTGCAACACGATGCTCAACCAGTTAATGCCAGGCCTTACCGCTATTCTCCGCTGCAGAAAGATGAGATCGAGAGGCAGGTTGCAGAGATGCTCCGGACCGGTGTGATTATACCCAGCATGAGCCCATTCGCATCTCCAGTCCTACTCGTACAGAAGAAGGACGGAACTTGGCGGTTTTGCATCGATTATCGTCGTCTCAACGATCTTACTATCAAGAATAAATTTCCCCTTCCCATCGTTGATGAGTTACTGGATGAGCTTGCTGGAACCAAATTCTTTTCCAAGTTGGATCTCTGTGCGGGATATCATCAAATCCGCATGCATCCAGCTGACGAGGCAAAGACTGCATTCAAAACACACCATGGTCATTTTCAATTCCGGGTGATACCTTTTGGGCTCACCAACGCCCCGGCAACTTTTCAGTGTGTGATGAACTTAGTGTTCGCTCCATTTCTGCGCAAATTTGTGATAGTTTTCCTGGATGACATACTGGTCTACAGTCCTTCTTGGGCTGACCATCTGCAACACCTACGTTTGGTTTTGGAAACACTGCGTCAGTCCCAATTCTTCGCCAAGCTGACGAAATGCTCATTTGGCCAGCAGAGCATACAGTACTTGGGTCATATTATATCTTCAGAGGGTGTCGCTACTGATCCAGAGAAGACGGCAGCAATGGAACAATGGCCAATTCCAACAAATGCAACCGAGCTCAGGGGTTTCCTCGGCCTAACAGGATACTACCGTAAATTTGTGCAAAACTATGGACTAATTTCCAAGCCTTTGACACAGTTGCTTACAAAGAAGGGTTTCGAGTGGAATGATCAGGCCACAGAGGCTTTCCTCTCTCTGAAATCTGCGATGGCACACACCCCTGTTTTGGCTCTGCCGGATTTCTCGGTTCCATTTTCCATTGAGACCGATGCTTGCGACACTGGTGTGGGAGCAGTGTTAATGCAGCGTGGCCATCCTATTGCTTATATGAGCAAGGCATTGGGAATCATGAATCGCAAACTATCCATTTACGAGAAAGAATTTCTCGCGGTGATCATGGCCGTGGACAAGTGGCGTCAGTACCTTCAGCGAGGCCCTTTTACCATTTTGACCGACCATAAGAGCCTTTGCAACTTAACTGACCAGCAACTCACATCGGATCTACAACGAAAAGCCATGTCCAAATTAATTGGACTTCAATTCCAATTCAAGTACAAACGAGGGGTGGATAATGGGGCGGCGGACTCTCTGTCGCGTATTGCTCATCAATTTGCAACACAAGCAATTTCAGTTTGCAGGCCAGATTGGGTACAGGAAGTACTGAATTCGTATCACACAGATACAGAGATGACTGCACTATTGCAGCAGCTTACAATTCACTCTCCTGACGCTAAAGGTTATACTTTGGAGCATGGGTTAATCAAGTTCAAAGGAAGATTGGTCATTGGGGAAAATTTGGCACTACAGACGAAATTGATTGCTTCTCTGCATGATAGTGCCGTCGGTGGTCATTCTGGCATTCAGGCAACTTATCAACGGGCCAAGAAACTTTACTACTGGCCCGGAATGAAGTTGGCTGTGGAGCTTTTTGTGAAACAATGCCCAACCTGTCAACATGCTAAGAACCCACACACTCGACCTGCCGGTCTGCTCCAGCCGTTGCCACCTCCTCACGCTCCATGGCAGGAAATCACAATGGATTTTGTGGAAGGTTTACCGATGTCTGAGGGCGCTAATGTGATTCTGGTCGTGGTCGACCGATTGACCAAGTACGCACACTTCCTTCCTTTGCATCATCCTTACACAGCCTCCACTGTCTCCAAGCTGTTCGTGGACCAAATCGTGCGTATCCATGGAGTTCCCTTGTCAATTATATCTGACCGTGACAAGATTTTCACGAGTCACATCTGGAAGGATCTGTTCAAGGCTGTGGGCACAAAACTGCATTACAGTACAGCACATCATCCGCAAACTGATGGCCAGAGTGAGCGTGCGAACCAATGTGTTGAGCAATATCTGCGTTGTGCTGTCCAGGATCGTCCAAAGACTTGGCGTCGATGGCTTGCTATGGCGGAGTTTTGGTATAATACCAGTCATCATGTTTCGCTTGGCTGCTCCCCATTCCGTGCTCTCTACAAGACTGAGCCCAATTTTGGTGGAATGCCCAATATTGCTGTTGATTCGACATCACCGGCCGCGGACACTGCAGCAGATTATCAGGAACACACCGAATTGCTGAGGGCACATCTGCTTCGAGCTCAACAGCGCACGAAGTCGCAAGCAGACCGTCGCCGCATGGAGCGTCAGTTCATTGTTGGCGAACAAGTTCTCCTGAAGCTCCAGCCGTACGCACAACATTCAGTTGTTAATCGTCGGTGCCACAAGCTTTCATACAAGTATTTTGGCCCGTTTACTATCCTGGAGCGAATTGGGGAAGTTGCGTACCGTCTGCAGTTGCCGGCCGCTGCCCAGGTACACCCGGTATTTCATGTGTCCCAGTTGAAGCCTTTCTCGGCAGATTACTCGCCAGTTTTCAGTGAGTTGCCACCACCGGACCTGATGCTCAGCGACAAGCTTCCTTCGGCCATTCTGCAACGCCGCATGGTCCGCGATGGCAACACGGCCACAACTCAGGTGCTGATCAAATGGGGTGACTTGCCGGATGACGCTGCTACATGGGAGAACTACGACGTCGTCAAGCTTCGTTTCCCGTCATCACCACTATGGAGGGATGCTCCAACTCAAGCGGCGGCGAGTGTCACGCCTTCGCCGGCGTTGGCGGACAGCGAGTCGCCTGAACCTGATGATCCAGGCGATGGTGCGGGGCCCAGCAGTCAGACAGATGGTGGCGCAAGGTGAAGCGTCGAGTGGGTGTGGTGGGCTGGCTGGTGTGCCCACATGTCAGGATGTGTGTGTGCTCTATGTATATTAGCTGGGCATATGCCGTGTGTGAGGGATATGCGTGAGTTGAACTCTGAATCCCCTTCCCCTGTTCTCTGGACCTCTCTCAACCTTCTCTATCCTCACCTGTACTCTGTCTCTCACCCCAAATCCTTTCTGTACTTGTGAGATTTATCAAGCTATGAGATGGGGCATGACAGGACTAAAAAAAGAAGAGATAAATACACCAATGGTGTTTGAACTTGTCAAGGATATACAATTTAATGCCTGAACTTGTAAAATACATCAAACTGGTTCCATAACTTGGCATAGATGTGCATATACGGTTCAAATGTCGTTTGTATACGTCTGCGACGCTGACAAGACGTGCCAACGTGACATGGGACCCACTGTCAATGACTGGATGGCGGAGACAAGGGTGTGTGGTCGGCCTGGTCTTTTGCGGAAGCCCCTCCAGAATTATTTTTCTAACAATAAAGCCCTTACGGAGAAACCGACAAATTATAAAATAAAAACTATAATTATAAAATAATAAAAAACTAGCGCTCTGGTGGTTCGAACGACCGACCTACCAGTCGTGTGCATGCTTGGATAGACACTAGATCACTTCACATTTGTTGGGTCATGATGATTCATAACCTTTATAAACATAGGTGTAACAACATAACTTTAAAAGAATGCAAAAATCTTCATGTCATTTTTAAAGCAAATCACGTGTTAGTTTAAAACATATTCATTCAATTGAAAATATTTATGAATAATAAACATGTTTATATGATTCATATATTATTCATGTGAGGATCCGCAATCTAAGGACGCACTAGACCTGTATTTTTTTAGAAAACACACCAACTTTTGTATACTATATAAACTTTGTAAAACAACACACCAGTTTTTACTTAAAGCACGAACACATTTATATACTACATTAATATTTTATAAAAATGTGGAAATTTTAAAATAATATGATATTTTTTGTAAATATATAAATGTTTCTAAAATTACTTTAATGTTTTATTAAAATGTGTATATTTTTTTAAATTATAAGATATATTCTTAATTCATAATTTTAATATTTGTATTTTTGTTAAATTGTTGCATTGGTACTTTATGAAATTATATCAACTTACTAATTTAATTTTTTTTAAATATATGTATATTGTTTGTACACATGATTATAGTTTATGTATGTTTTACAAATTTTTGAAATATACTCCCTCTGTTCCTAAATATTTGTCTTTTTAGAGATTTCAAATGGACTACCACATATAGATGTATATAGACATACTTTAGAGTATATATTCATTCATTTTGCTTCGTATGTAGTCACTTGTTGAAATTTCTAGAAAGACAAATATTTAGGAGCGGAGGGAGTAAAAAACAAACACGTTAAAAACTGAGCCACGCTATGGTCCATTTTAGCCAGACGGGCTCGTTATGTTATAAACCTAAATTTATTCGATTTTGTCAGTTTGTTTCAAAAAAAAGTAGGAGTGGCATGTGCATCAATTATGTAGCCCCTGATTGCAGGTTCAAATCAACGGCACTACATTGCTGAAATGAAAAAAAAATTATGTTGTTCACCTTTATATTTATAAAGTGTATGAATCCTTTTATGAAAGTAAATAGTATGAGCTAGTCTATTGGCTAGCCACGCTCACCTGCAGGTGTCAGGTTGATGGTTCAAATCCCATACCCGTTTTTAATTATTGATTGATAAACTTTTTACAATTTATCTTTGCAAGAAAAAATTTATTCCAAAAGGTCGCAAAAAAACCAGGCCACTCGCTTTGTCCCTGATAGCGGGTCCTATGCCATGATGGCGTTCCTCATCAACATCGCGGACGTATACAAACAAGATTTGAAACGTATATGCACGTTCATGCCAAGTTATGGAACCAATTCAATGTTTTTTGCAAGAAAAAATTTATTCCAAAAGGTCGCAAAAAAACCAGGCCACTCGCTTTGTCCCTGATAGCGGGTCCTATGCCATGATGGCGTTCCTCATCAACATCGCGGACGTATACAAACAAGATTTGAAACGTATATGCACGTTCATGCCAAGTTATGGAACCAATTCAATGTTTTTTGCAAGAAAAAATTTATTCCAAAAGGTCGCAAAAAAACCAGGCCACTCGCTTTGTCCCTGATAGCGGGTCCTATGCCATGATGGCGTTCCTCATCAACATCGCGGACGTATACAAACAAGATTTGAAACGTATATGCACGTTCATGCCAAGTTATGGAACCAATTCAATGTTTTTTGCAAGTTCAGGTACCAAAGTGCACATTCATGACAAGTTCAAGCACCAGTAGTGTATTTATCTTAAAAAAGAAGCAAGGAAATACAAACATAATTAACACATATTCAGCCTCCATACAATTAACCATGATCAACAAACTACACGAACGAACATCGGCACCAACTATCTCATGACATCACAGAGACAATAAAAAGTTCCTTGGTAGTGACGCCACCAAAAAGAGAATGACAGGAAAGTGTCGCAGTCGCCTAATCCAGCACCAAAGGCTAGGGTTTTTGTCCTGAAGATCAATTCCAAGAAAAAAAAATCCGAGCAATGCCTTCAACAAAATAACAATGCTTGCAGATGTTCTACAAAAATCCCGCGTCTGAGAGTACCAAGCTGGCTTGCTTAAGCACCCACTCGGGGTAGAGGGACCCTTTCCTGTCCTACAATACGCCGACGACACGCTCCTACTGATACAAGGGAATACACAACAAGTTGGCATCATCAAAAGGATTCTTGATTCATTCTCAAGCTTCACTGGGCTCACAACCAATTTCCAGAAGAGTTCCTTTGTCCCTATTTGCGTAGATCAGACGGTTTGCCAACATATTGCTCAAATCCTACAACGTCAGCCTTCTGCCTTCCCATGCACTTACCTGGGACTACCCCTATCCACACACAAGATCACACATGGACTGTTAATGCCTATTATTCACAAAGTGGACAAACGGATGTCAGGTTGGCTGGCTACCTTTCTATCATGGGGAGGACGGCTCATCCTGATTAATGTTGTTCTAGCAACGATCCCCAGCTACTTCATGGGGTCCTTCCTCTGTCCAAAACAATCCCTACACCAATTAGAGCAGATTATGAGGGGGTTCTTGTGGCAGGGAAAAAACCACGCAAAGGGTAGGACAGTGCCTTGTGGCATGGGATTTTGTAACTCTACCATAGCAGAATGGAGGCCTGGGAGTACGTGACCTTAGTGCACATAACAAGGCAATGATATGGAAGGTAATGACGAGAATACTGCAATCCAATACTGTTCCATGCTACCAATGGTTTGCATCAACATACTGTCGAAAGGAAATACCCGTTACAGCGCACAATGCAGACACTGCTATTTGGTGCTGCCTCAAATCCTCTCTGCAGCTAGTCCTACAGTCCACAAGGTGTGAGCTTGGGGATGGCACAACAGTATCATTCTGGTTTGATCTTTGGATGGAAGGTGGCCAGCTCATTCACTCCTTTCTGACACTTTTCACCTTCTTCAAATCAAAATTTTGCACTGTCGCCTCGCAGTACGTCAATGGTCATTGGATGATGCAACTACACCCCAATCTCTCCCACACGGCACTGTGAGAGCTGGAGATACTCAACGGCCTACTAAGCAGCATCTCACTGTCCGCCGATAGATCAGACATCAGGCGGCCGGTGGCGTTTGATAACAAGCTCTCAACAACATATTTTTACAAGTTGCTCACTTTCAGAGGTATGGACTGCCCCTCGACTCCTTACATCTGGGACCAAATCATACCCAAACGACACCGCGTCTTCCTGATGAGGACATCAATACCATTGTTACACCCACAACCCCTGCTGCTATACATACTGGACCAATTACTAGAGCTCGCGCACGCCAATTGAATTATCAGGTACTTTTGTTTCTTGGTAACGATTCTAATGTTCATGAGAACATGATGCTGCCTAATTGGATACATTTGTTTTGCTTACAAATGAAGGGCCTAGCTTGGACAAGAAATATGAACCTTGGAGCAAGTTCAAGCATGGAGATGATGGCATGCGCAAGGGGAACAAGAACGGAGTTACAAGTGATGATTCCAGGACTTTGAAGCCACCATAATGAGTGCCTGAAGCCTTGGACGAAATATACAAGATGCCACTTCATAAATTTCGTCCAGAGGCTATTCTAGGTGCCGCATCACCTTATTTTTGGGTCACACCCATGTAATTTCGAAATACTTGATTATAGGCAGTTTTTAGAGTCCGTATGTGTGGGGAAACAAGAGTTAGGGTTGGTTTCGGGCCCCTCCTCCAAGGGCCACGAAATTTCCCCCTCTCTCCTCCATATATACAGCCCTTAGGGCATCGTTTAGACTTTGAGTTTTGTTTAGATTAAAAGTTCGCCATAGCTGCAACTTCGCGTACTTTGTTTGTGTTCAATGACTAGACTAAGACGTCACATAACCCCACCTTGATCAATAAAGCTTTCATATTATATTCGCAATATCCAGATTGCAATCTCAGTTTCTTGCTTGTTCTTCGTTTGCTCGAAGGAAGCAGACCTTCGTGGTCAGGTTGATCGTGCTCCGGCGTGGTCAATAACCTCTCGGAGTTGGTTTAGCGATTGCTAAGGCGTGACGTCCTCGCACGTTCATAGTCAGATTGTCAAAGTCGACTTCCTCCAAAATGATAGCCACCATCTCATCGAAAGACGGGACACCTTGGCCTCTATCAAGTGGTATCAGATTTTCAGGTTGCTCGGTGAGATTTTATAGTTTTTCGTAGTTTAGATAGAGTCTGTTCTTCATACCTATATCTGAACCAGTTTGAGCCTTTGCATAGTCTTTTCAGTATTTTGCTTTGTTGAATTTGCGGTTGCATCGTCGTGTCTAGTTGCTGGTCTTAGAGTCTAGTCTTTTAGAGTTTCGAGTTCTGGTCATAAGTTGTCATGCCGCCACCGCACCATCATCATCGCCCTTGCCATATACCATCACCAATCCGTATCCATATACCACCACCAATCTGTATCCATATACCACCACCGCTGCCATATCCTACCACCATATATTCACCACCAAACCGAGTTCCTTTCATATTAGGTTTGTTTTCGAGATCTGTCTAATTTTCGATTCGTGTTTCCTTACCTGAGTAGGTTTCAGGAAAAAAAAGTCTAGAGATGTCGGAGTAAATAACCATGGGTAGCCTAGCCGGCTCCCCCTGGCCCGTCTGAAAAAATTACGAGCTGATTCGGCCCTCAAGAATCCAAGACACAGGGCCGCCTTCCCCTTGCCGGCTGTCTCCAGGCCGGCTATCGGAAGGCGGCCGACTTCAGCCCTCATGAAGAGAAGCCGCGGGAGGGCCGGCTCCGAGAAGCCGGCCGCGAGAAGGCCGACTCCAAGAAGCCGGCTCCCATAAAGCGGTCAAGATCGTACCCTCGAAGTCTGCATCCACATAACGGCGATGTGACGGGGCGTGGCTACAGTGAAGCCTGCCACCCCCCGAATCCCGGAGCACGCCTGGCACAGTGCGCCGTACGGGTGGCCATGACCCGTCCGGCGCAGCACTGTTGCCACGTTGACCCTGATGTCATCCACGACGGGCTACCAGTACGGCCCACGGGCGGTGGGCCCCTTCGGGCAGAGAGACACCCGAAGGCGGCCAGACCTCCCCCAGTCGGCCCAAGATAGAGCCGGCTCCCCACAGCCGGTTTGCCACCTCCCTTGAAGAAGACGCCCCATTAAGGAGACAAGACGCGGTGGGGCTACAGTGATCGCCCACCGGGCGGCGGCACTGTAGCCACGCCCACTTCGGCGAAGCCCTCGCCACCAAGATTGAGCAACAGTAACCAGCCGCCGACAAGGCCCTGACAGTGGGGCCTGCCTATCGACCAAGGAGCCGACAGCCGGCAGGACCCACTAGCCGGCGGGCCCCAGCAGCCGGCGCAGAAGCCGGAGAGCGTAGACACAGACGGCTGGGCCCCGTGCCCTGCCGGATTACCATTGTACCCCCGGGGGGTAGGCCTATATAAACCCCCCGGGGCATCCATGCAAAGAGAGATCAATCCCTGCTAGTCTCAGACACCACATAGGGAGGAGAAGAGAGCAAGCCGTGCCCTTCTTCCTCCTCTCGCCAAACAGCTCAAGGAGCACCGTGTAGCTACTTGTTCATCTAGTGACCATGCGGAGACCCCGCAGAGCAGCAGTAGGGGTGTTATCTCCACGGAGAGCCCCGAAGCTGGGTAAGATTCGCCGGCGTGCATGTCTTCGCCTCATCCCGTTTCCAGGCACCGGCGACGTCTTACTGGCTCCCACAATGATAAGCCACCCGTTGGCATATGTCGCACTTACCACCCGACATTTGGCGCCCACCGTGGGGCCAGGTGCACCGGCGTCCGGAGACCTGTTCTGGACGGGAACCCTCTTCCTCCCCCGCGAGCGTAGCCAGCCCGGCACGCCCGATGGCGCTTGCCACGACGTGCTACAAGGCGTCACCAACATCTGTGCGGCGAGCAGCCTCGCCGATCTCCTTGACAAGACTCTCATCTCTGACGAGCTCGCCTCCGACGCGGGCACCGACCACCTCGTCAACCTCCTCGGCCAGCTCCATGTCTCCGGCGAGCCTGCCGTGGACTTGGAGTCGGTTGGCTCCACCGATCCGATGCCTGTCGACTCCGACACGGCCTCACTCGACACGTTCCCCACCAACATCGCGATCTACAATGACCCGCTTCCCCGGGCCGATGGCTGCGACGCTGTCACCACCGAGGTGATGGTCATCGGCCACGGCGGCGCTTCTGATGAGAGCGCCCACGACGCCCCGCACGCGGCGGTCCACGACTTGTCCATCCCCCTCCCGGCCAATGCCGACGCTGAAGCACTGGAAGCTCGCCGCCTTGCCCTCCTCGCGGAGGGCCGGAAGTTGGTTTCCATGAGACGCCTCGTTGAGGCCCACCGATGCGAGGCCGACCGCGCCGCCTTTGGCACGCCGCCCCCAGGCAGGCCTAGCCGGGCCGGCGTTGTCAGACAGCGCGACGCTGTCGTCGCCGATACGCTGGGAGTCGACCGCCTAGTCTACGCTACTCCACTCGAGAACCTGCGCGCCGCCCAGGCGGCCGTAGACGAGCTAGATGGACTGGGGGCCGAAGAACTCCCCCACATGACCCGACGCATCCAGCAGCTGATCGATGCAGCCGCGCAGCGGCACGAAGCCGACGCCCGCGCGGAAAGCCCTCCCCCGCGCCAAGATCACGGCGCGACATCCCGGACGCCGACTACGGGTAAAACCCGCGCGCGGCGCGAGAAAGAACCGGCTGCCAGCCGAAGCCGAAGCCGAATCTCCATCGAGCGAGACACAGAAGGCCACCCCCGGGCCGTGGAGTGGCGGGGCAACCTGCGTCTGCCCCGGCCCCGTGGAGAGAGATATCCCACCCCACCGCCTGTTGCGCATCCGACTCTCAGCGGCCGGCTAGGTCGCCGCGAAGGAGTCGGCGAGAACGACGCCCGCCATCGGATCGACCGCCTGGAGCGATCCCTAGCGCTAGAAGAAGAAGACGATGTCAGCCCGCCTTGCTTCGGCCCCCGCATCCGCGACGAGCCTTTCCCCAAAGAGTTCTCGCTCCCAAGAGACACGCCCAAGTACAACGGCTCCGTGAAGCCGGAAGATTGGTTGATCGACTACTCCACGGTGGTTAGCATAGCCAACGGCAACAGGCGCGTTGCCGTGAAGTACGTGCCCCTCATGCTGCAGGGCACGGCGCGGACCTGGCTCAACAGCCTCAAGCCATACAGCATCAACAGCTGGCTAGACTTCACAGAAGCCTTCGTCCGCAACTTCACCAGCACCTACAAGCGGGCTCCCAAGCCCAGACAGCTCTCCTTGTGCGTACAAGGCCTCGCCTAGTCCGCTCGCGACTACCTCACGCGTTGGGCCGAGCTCCGCAACTCTTGCGAAGGGGTGCACGAGGTGCAAGCCATAGAATACTTCACTGCCGGGTGCCGAGAAGGCACCCTCCTCAAGCACAAGCTCCTCTGCGACTAGCCGACTACCCTCGACGAGCTTCTGATCATAGCGGACAAGTACGCCACCGCCGACTCCTCGATGAAGACCGAACTCCGGGTAGACGCGTCCGGAAAGGTACTCAACCCGGCGCCCAAGACCCCGGTTGGGGACTCCGGCCGACGCCCACACCAGAACGACCACAAGCGCAAGGGCCCGGCGCCGCCCTCCACCAGTCGGCAGGTGGCCACAGTCGAAGACGAGCAGCCCGAAGCGCGGCCCGCACCCAAGAAGCAGAGGGGCGGCAAGCCGGCTTGGCAGCCGGCCTTCTCCTACGAGCAGACTCTCGACGCCCCGTGCAAGTTCCACAGCGGCGCGAAGCCGTCCAACCACACGACCCAGAAGTGCCACTGGCTCACCCAAATCTCTAAAGGCGAAGGGCTCGCACCGCCTCCGCCTGCCGGTCCGCCGCCTCCGGCTCCGCAGCCGCCGGCCGCTCGGCCCGCAGTTGGAGCCGTGCATGATGAGTTCCCCGACGAGCATGTCGCCTATATCATCTTTACAAGTCAGCCCAAAGACCGGCGCAGCAAACGCCGAGAGCACCAAGAAGTCAGCATGGTTGCTGCCAACCCCGCCGAGCACATGCACTGGTCAGAAAAACCTATCAGCTGGAGCTAGACCGACCACCCAGAGGTGATGCCGTCTCCCGTCTCTTATGCATTGGTTTTGGATGCCACCCTTGCAACGGATAGACGCGCTGCCCGATTCTCCCGCGTGCTGATAGACGGCGGGAGCAGCATCAACATCCTGTACCGTGACACCATGGAGAAGCTGAATGTCAAGACGAAGCAACTCATGCCTACTCGGACTATGTTCCATGGCATCATACCCGGCCTGTCCTGCGCCCCCATTGGCAAGATCAAGATTGATGTACTTTTTGGGGACAAGGAGCATTTCCACCGGGAAGCGATCTGGTTTGAAGTGGTGGACCTGGAGATCCCTTACCATGCATTGCTTGGCCGACCTACCTTGGCCAAGTTCATGGCAGTTCCCCACTATGCATACCTCAAGATGAAGATACCGAGCACCAAAGGCGTCATCACCATAGCCGGCGATTACAAGAAGTCCTCTGAGTGCGCAGCAGCCAGCAGTCGGCTGGCCGACTCCCTTGTGATTGCCGAAGAAAAGAAGATGTTGGACCGAGTCGTGGCCATGGCCGGCAAGCAGTCGAACTTGTCCCCCGATCCCAAGGAGCATGATGCTCAAGGATCTTTTCAGCCGGCCAAGGAGACGAAGAAGATACCTCTTGACCCCGAGCACCCAGAGAGGTTTGCCGCCATCGGGGCAAACCTAAACAGCAAATAGGAAGGAGAGCTCGCCGATTTCCTCCGTGAGAATCGGGACATCTTTGCATGGTCCCCCAAGGACATGCCGGGCGTTCCGAAGGAATTCGCCAAGCACAAACTACACGTCCGAGAAGACGCAAAGCCAGTCAAACAACCCCTCCGCCGACTGTCGGAGGAGAAACGCAGGATTGTGGGAGAGGAGATAGCCCGGCTTCTGGCAGCCGGCTTCATTATGGAAGTTTTCTTTCCAGAGTGGCTCGCCAACCTGGTCCTCGTGCTAAAGAAGAACAACAAGTGGCGCATGTGTATAGACTACACGAGCCTCAACAAGGCCTGCCCCAAAGATCCCTTTGCCCTGCCAAGGATTGACCAAGTGATAGACTCCACGGCCGGATGCGAGCTGTTGAGTTTCTTGGATGCTTACTCAGGGTATCACCAGATAAAGTTAGATCCGGCAGACCGCCTGAAGACCTCCTTCATCACACCATTCGGAGCCTTCTGCTACCTGACTATGACATTCGGCTTGAGAAATGCTGGTGCCACTTTTCAGCGTTGCATGCAGAAGTGCCTCCTCAAGCAACTCGGCAGAAATGCCCACGTCTACGTAGACGACATTGTGGTGAAGACGGAGAAGCACGGCACCTTGCTGGAAGACCTCAAGGAAACATTTGAGAACCTACGCCGGTTCCAAATCAAGTTTAACCCCGAGAAATGCGTGTTCGGAGTACCAGCCGGCCAGCTCCTAGGCTTCCTGGTCTCCGAACGCAGCATCGAATGCAACCCAGTAAAGATCAAGGCCATTGAGAGAATGGCGATTCCCACCAAACTTTGAGACGTCCAGAAGTTTACCGGATGCTTGGCCTCCCTGAACCGCTTCATCAGCCGGCTCGGAGAGAAAGCTCTTCCCTTCTACCGCCTCATGAAGAAGACCAACTACTTCGAGTGGAATGACCAAGCCGATCAAGCTTTTCACGAGCTGAAGAAGATGCTGGCCACGCCGCCTGTCCTGGCGGCACCGACTAAGAAAGAGCCCATGCTCCTCTACATTGCCGCAACCAGCCGGGTGGTCAGCACCGTCATCGTAGTCCAACGCCCAGAAGAAGGCCGAGCCCAGCCGGTCCAGAGGCCGGTGTACTATTTGAGCGAGGTGCTGTCTACCTCGAAGCAGAACTACCCGCACTACTAGAAGATGTGCCACGGCGTGTACTTCGCCGCCAAGAAGCTAAAGCCCTACTTCCAAGAGCATCCCATCACGGTTGTATGCACCGCCCCGCTGGCCGAGATCATAGGCAGCCGGGATGCATCCGGCCGGGTGGCGAAATGGGCCATCGAGCTGGCCCCCTATATGATCTTCTACCAGCCTCGCACCGCCATCAAGTCCCAAGCATTGGCCGACTTCCTCGTCGACTGGGCCGAGACCCAGTACCTACCGCCGGCTCCCGACTCCAGTCATTGGCGCATGCACTTCGATGGGTCCAAGATGCGCACCGGCTTGGGAGCCGGCGTCATCCTCACCTCTCCCAAAGGCGACAAGCTCAGATACACGCTGCAAATTCACTTTGCCGCCTCCAACAACGTGGCCGAGTACGAGGCGCTCATACACGGGCTCCGGCTTGCCAAAGAACTCGGCATTCGCCGGATCCTATGTTATGGCAACTCGGACTTGGCGGTCCAGCAATCATCCGGCGACTGGGATGCCAAGGACGCAAATATGGCAAGCTACCACTTCCTCGTTCAGCAGATCAGTGGGTATTTTGAAGGATGCGAGTTCCTCCACGTACCACGAGCCGACAACGAGCCAGCTGATGCCCTGGCTCGAATAGGCTCCACTCGGCAAGCAATACCAACCGGTGTCGCTCTACAACGCCTCCTCAAGCCGTCTATCAAGCCGTCTCCAGAGTCCGATTCCATCTTCGTGCCGCCTGACCCCGACGCAGCCGGCTCGAAGAACCAAGCAGGTGACCTGGGGACTTCGATAGTCGGCCAGGGGGTATCAGCAGGCGGCACGGGGACTTCCGTAGTTACGCCCGACCCGGGGACTGCCTCACCCGGCTCGGGGACTGCGGTAGTCGGCCCGGAGACTACACCAACACAACAGGCGGCGACCGACTCCAGCATTTCACCGCCCAGCCCGCCCGCCCTGGTCGCAGTAGCTGTTTTGGCAATAGAAGAAGTCACAGCTCCGTCATGGGCTCAATCCATCCTCAACTTCCTAATAAACCAAGATCTGCCGGCTGACGAAGTAGAGGCAAGACAAGTCCAACGCCGAGCCGGAGCATACACAATCGTCAACAGAGAACTCATCAAGCGCAGTGTCACTGGAGTCCTCCAATGATGCGTTGAGCAAGAGAAGGGCATTGCAATCCTCAGAGACATCCACCAAGGAGAATGCGGCCACCATGCGGCCTCAAGATCACTCGTCGCCAAACCCTTCCGCCATGGTTTCTTTTGGCCAACTGCTTTGGATGACACCAAGGAGTTAGTTAAACATTGCAAAGGGTGCCAACTCTTCAGCTCCAAGCAACACATGCCGGCTTCAACACTCAAGACCATTCCCCTCACTTGGCCCTTCGCCGTTTGGGGACTAGACATGGTGGGCCCATTCAAGACGGCGCGCGGCGGCATGACACATCTGCTTGTCGTCGTGGACAAATTCACCAAATGGATTGAGGCAAAGCCGATCAAGAAGCTGAATGGGCCAACTGCCGTGACATTTATCGCAGTATAACAACTCGGTACAGCGTGCCACACAGCATCATCACCGACAATGGCACGAATTTCGCCAAGGGAGCCTTGGCACGTTTCTGCGCGACGCAAGGCATCCGGTTGGACCTAGCGTCCGTCGCCCACCCGCAGTCAAACGGCCAGGTCGAGCGAGCCAACGGCCTCATCCTTTTCGGCATCAAGCCCCGACTGATCGTACCACTGGAGCGTTTAGCCGGCTGTTGGCTCGATGAGCTGTCGGCTATCCTCTGGAGTCTGCGCACTACACCAAACAAGTCAACCGGCTTCACTCCTTTCTTCCTCGTATATGGTGCTGAGGCGGCCATCCCAACTGACACCGAGTTCGACTCGCCTCGGGTAACCATGTACACGGAAGCCGAGGCCAAGGAAGCACGAGAAGACGGCGTCGACCTGCTGGAAGAAGGCCGGCTATTAGCCCTCGGCCGGTCCGCCATCTATCAGCAGGGCCTGCGCCGCTACCACAGCCGGAAGGTCAAGCCAAGATCCTTCCAAGAGGGCGATCTTGTGCTCCGGCTGATCCAGCGAACAGCCGGCCAGCACAAGCTCTCGGCCCCTTGGGAGGGCCCCTTCGTCATCAGCAGAGCCTTAGGCAACGACTCCTACTACCTGATCGACGCGCAGAAGCCGAAGGCACGAAAGAGAGACGACTCCGACAAGGAGTCGGAACGACCATGGAACGCCAACCTCCTCCGAAGGTTTTACAGTTGAAATACAGTATGTATCACGCTAACTTTTGTACTAAGTACGAGACAATAGGGCCCCCCGAGGAGAGCTCGGGGACTGCCATCTTTTGTCTATGAATGAAAAGTATCATGCTTATGGCCTTGTCATTGCATTCACTTTTTTCCGTCCAGCACCGGGTTCGATTAGTCAGCCCGGGGACTGGCCGCCTGGAGTTATATTAGAAGTCCTACCCGTAGTCAGACAAGTAGTGTGTCGGCTCCCAAGCCTTCTCTTGCCAAAAGTCGCAGTTCGAAGAACCGGCTGTCCGACTGGCAAGAGTTGCCGGCCGGCCGGCTTCCATTCACCTCGCTCCAATCTAAGAAAGCTCGAGTACTTGCCTTCCCAGAAGGGGAAGGCGGCAAAGGAAACAGCCTAAGGATAAAAAGCATACATGAATGGAAACCAAACACGCAATAATATTTACATAAAAGACCTTCAAAAGGCCAACATTCAACATAGTTCGAATACACCCCCAGTGGGTGGAACTGCGCAAGTTTAATAAAGTTGTTCAAAAGGCAACAAGCAGGAAAAAACAAGGACGGTAGACTAAGCCAAGGGAGCGACTGGCGAGTCGGGCAGGTCGGTGGAGACGGCAGTGCCGGCTGGAGGAGTGGCCGGCTGGCGAACCTCGACATGATCACCGCCTCCCGCAGAGGGCGCGCTAGCATGTGCCTTGTTGCCGGAGGCACGATCAGGCTGAGGTTGGCTGCCTGCTTCACCAGTCGGCTCAACGTCTTCGCCGTCCTCTCCTTCGTCGTCTTCGCCTTCATCACTGGAGGCGATCTCCTCTGCCGAGTCTTCACCCGCTGCCGGGTCCAGCCCGAACCACTCCTCCGGCTGGGCAACGCCGTCGTCATTGATCTCAGGAGCAAAGACACTGATGTCAGTACACTCGGCGATCGTCGAAGCACGCTGAGCAATAGCCGGCCGCATCTCCTCCAACTCTTCGTCGGCCTCCAGCCGCCAGGTGCGCAGCTGGTCTAGGTTCAGCCCCGGATACCAGGCTCGGACGAACTCCAGCGCCCGCCCAGCTCCAAGCCGGGCTGCCGACGCCTTCCAGGCCTCGAAGCGGCCAACCGCCACCTCCAGCCAGTCGGCAGTCCGACTCGGGGTGCGGGGAATCGTCTCGCTTGGCCAGAGGGCGGCCAACACCTGCGCCCCGGCACGCTGGAGGCGGCGGAGCATACGGTGAGCCGGCTGCAGCCGGGCTTGGACCGCCAAGAGCTGCTCCTCAAGCATCCGGCTCGCGTCCGGCGCGATTTCAGCCCTCGCCTGCCGGCATACCTCGCGATGGGCCTCTATGGATTGGGTGGCGAAGATGGAGTAGCCGGGAAAGTAGTCTGCACAGAGAACAAAAAGCAGCACAAGTCAGAACATAAATCAGGGATCAAAGGGCAAGCAGGGAGTGAAGAAGGCGGCTTACCATCGATCAGATCCTCGATACGGCTGAAGCCCTCGCTCAGCACCTGCTTCGCTTCAGCCCAGCCCGCCGCTTCGGTCTCGAACTCGGCCTTCAGGGCGTCCTCGTTGTCCTGCGCCTTCTTCAGGGCCGCCTTGTGGCTCTCCTCCTGGTCGGCCAAATTCTTGACCAGGCGGTCACGCTCCAGGACCAAGGCGCTGTACTCGGCTTCCTTGGCGCGAAGGGCGGCCTGGGCCCCGCTGAGCTGCTCCCTCAAGTCGGCATTGGCTCCTGCAAGCATGAAGACAAAGGAAAAATTAATAAGGGGAAGTCGTCAAGGAAGATCCGACCCGGCTGCTCAGCAGTCGGCCCGAATCTCGGGGACTACACCCAGTGGGTGCGCTGACGTGCCCCCACAGGAGATGAGCGAGACAAACACGCACTCCGGCTGCTAGTCAGGTCCTCAGTTCTCCGGCCCAGCTCCTGAGCCTGGAATTTGAAGGCGGCTACGCGAAGGTTATGATACTCCTGGAATATTATACAGGAGGCAAGGATAAGTTAAGTTGTCAGAACCTAGTAAGTTCCAAGCCGCCTGCGCAGCAGCCGGCTTGGAACTCGGGGACTATACCTAGTGGGTGCGCTGACGCGCCCCCACGGAAGAAAGCGAAAGAGCAAAATAACCAAGGACAGAAGACTCACCCGGATGACGGCCCGCGTCGAGAGAAACTCTTGAGTGTATCGCTGCAGCGAGGCGGCCTGAGCTTGAAGCCAGTTCCGGACCTCCTGGGCCGCCGCGTTCAGCTCGCCCGTCCCCCCGCTGGGAGTCCACTCGGACGCGCTGACGCTGGCCGCCTCCAGGGCCTCCGCCGTCTGGCTGGCGCCCGCTGCTCAGTGTGGTTCCGGCGCGGAGGCGCCACCCCCTGCGCGCCGGTGCAATGCCGGCTGCACCTCGAGGCCGGCCCCTGCCGCCGGCTTGCCCCTGGATGGCTGCTCTGGCGCCGCAGCTGATTGGCCGCTTTGGCCCGCTCCAGTCGGCGCCATCTGCAATGCCCCCTCCACGAAGATCACGGGGTCCTCCCGCCTCTCCATCACCGGCGGGCCTTGGTCGACCTCCTCCGACGGGGGCACGGGAACGTCGGGGGCCATGGCACGGAGGGGAACAACGAGCAGCGGAGGCCGGTTGTGCGAGGCCTCCGCCTCCGTCTCCGCGGCTGCCGCCTTCGCCCGGGCCTTGGCTGCCGCGTCGGCCTGCTCCTTCGTCGCCTGGGCGGTCCTTCGCTCCGCCGCCTCCCGCTCCTCCTGCGCCTCCCACGCGTTCCGCTCCGTGGCCTCCTTAAGGTCGGCGCGGGGATCCACGCGGCGGGAGCTTGAAGACCCTCCAGTCGGCCGACTACGGAACCGCCATGACCTCGCTCGAGAGAAAGCGGCGCCCTGTCCGGCGAGAAAAGAAAGGTTTAGAAGAGTTTCGGACGAAGAAGACAAAAAATATATACGCAAGACATTCGACGACTTACGCAGAGATCGCCTGCGGCTGCTTCACCGCCTTGCGGAAGCGGGCCGCCTCATCCCGCTTGGTCGCCGCCGTGGAGGCCTTGGATTTTTTCAGCTGGCTGCAGAAGAAGGTCGACGCGACCCGGCGCTTCTGCGCGCCGCCACGGGCAGCCGGCATGGCAGACGAGCCCACGCCTTGATGATCGGGCGCCGGCTGGCGGTGCGGGGCGACTTCGACCTCGTCGTCATCCGGCCAGTCCTCGAAGCTGGCCCTGAGTCCCGCGCCTCCGGCCTCGTCGCCTTCCCCCATGATGGCATCTTCCATGGCGGCCGCTCCCAGGTCCGAATCGTCGGTGTCGTCCACCGTGCGGTCGGGGAGGAGCTGGCGCTCTACCCCCGCGGCCCCGGCTGTCGGCGGGAGAAGAGGGTTCTGCAAAATGCAAACCAATTGATCAAGAGTCGGCTATCATGAGGCCGGCTACAAAAAAGGAAGAAAAGAAGAAAGAACTTACGGCAGGCGGAGGGTTGGCGCGGGAATACGGCTCCTTGCCGTATCGCCAATCCTCGGCGAGCTTGCAGTTGGAGATATAATTCACCATGTAAGACACCTCTGCGTGAGGCATCTCCCTGGTGCTCAGCCGGCACGGGTCGAAGCGGCCGCTCATTTGGCAGATCATGTGAGGCCGGCCTTGGAGCGGAAGAACCCGGCGCTCCACGAAGGCGGCCACCAAGTTGGCTCCGGTCAGGCCCTCCGACTGGATCATCACCCGAAGCCGGGAGACGGCTGCGTTCCCGGCCTGAGACAGCGACCTGGCCCGGTAGCTCCACGAAGGCTGCCTCCCAGCCGGCGGGCCGGCTACGTAAGCCGGCAGGTTGACGTAGTCGCCTTGTTGGGCGACGTTCTTCATGTAGAAATAAGACTTCTGCCAAAGCTTCACCGACTGGATCAGCAGAATGGATGGGAACGGATTGTTCTCGCTCGCCCACCTCATGGCAATGAAGGCTCCGCAGGGGGCAGGCACGCCCGCGACGACGGTGCCGAGCTTGCTTTGGAAGAACTCCCCCCAGAGCTCGAGCGTGGGGAGAACTCCAAGAAAACCATCGCACAGGGTGACGAAGGCCGACAGTAGCATCACCGCATTGGGCGTGAGGTGATGCGGCTGGAGGTGGTAGAACTTGAGGAAGGCTCGAAGGAATCCGCTCGCCGGGAGGCCGAAGCCGCGCAGGCAGTGCGAGCGGAAGATCACCCGCTCGCCCTCCTCCGGTGCCGGCGAAATCTCCCTCGCAAGCGCTTGACGAACCCGCACAAGGTTCTCGCCGGGCAGACGCCGTGTCCGGCGGAGGAACTCGACGTGGTCCTCGTGGACGTTGGAGGCATCCCATGAGCTCGACAGCGCCATGGGAGCGATGCGACGGGGAGCAAGACGAAGCGACGGCGAAACGACGCGGCAAAGGATTGCTGCGGCGGGGAGCAAGACGAAGCGACGGCGGAACGGCGCGGCAAAGAGTTGCTGCGGCGAAGATAAGAAGGAGGGAGAGAAGGGGCGGAGTGAGGGAGAGCGCGCGAGCCTCTGCCGCTCCCCCTCCTCCTCCTACTTATAGAGCGCGCGACGGAGCCGAGGAGGCGCGGCGTGGGGGAACGTGGGGATCAACTGCGCCCACTCCCCCACGTCCCGCGATTATTGTGCCTTGATGGCCGAATAAAACCACCGCGGGAAGGCGAGCGGTCCATGTGGGCCGTAGAAGATCCGCGCTCGGACCGAGGCCTGCGAGTGGCGGGCCCGGGCCTGCGGCGGCGTCCCGTCGCGCGTGTGCGTTGGCAGGATTTCCTCGCCACGTGGCCTGCGTTCCCGCCTATGAGAAACAGAGCTTTTCCAAAGACGGCGCGCATGAGCAAAGCCGGCCCCTCGGGATAGGAAGCTGACCTAGCTTCTCGTCCCTTTGTCAGCCTCGAAGCTCGATCAGCTTCGGGGACTACTGTCGGAGTAAACAACCATGGGTAGCCTAGCCGGCTCCCCTGGCCCGTCTGAAAAAATTACGAGCCGATTCGGCCCTCAAGAATCCAAGACACATGGCCGCCTTCCCCTTGCCGGCCGTCTCTAGGCCGGCTATCGGAAGGCGGCCCGACTTCAGCCCTCATGAAGAGAAGCCGCGGGAGGGCCGGCTCCGAGAAGCCGGCCGTGAGTGAAGGAAATATGCCCTAGAGGCAATAATAAAGTTATTATTTATTTCCTTATATCATGATAAATGTTTATTATTCATGCTAGAATTGTATTAACCGGAAACATAATACATGTGTGAATACATAGACAAACAGAGTGTCACTAGTATGCCTCTACTTGACTAGCTCGTTAATCAAAGATGGTTATGTTTCCTAACCATGGACAAAGAGTTGTTATTTGATTAACGGGATCACATCATTAGGTGAATGATCTGATTGACATGACCCATTCCATTAGCTTAGCACCCGATCGTTTAGTATGTTGCTATTGCTTTCTTCATGACTTATACATGTTCCTATGACTATGGATTATGCAACTCCCGTTTGCCGGAGGAACACTTTGTGTGCTACCAAACGTCACAACGTAACTGGGTGATTATAAAGGTGCTCTACAGGTGTCTCCAAAGGTACATGTTGGGTTGGTGTATTTCGAGATTAGTATTTTTCACTCCGATTATCGGAGAGGTATCTCTGGGCCCTCTCGGTAATGCACATCACATAAAGCATTGCAACTAATGAGTTAGTTGTGAGATGATGTATTACGGAACGAGTAAAGAGACTTGCCGGTAACGAGATTGAACTAGGTATTGAGATACCGACGATCGAATCTCGGGCAAGTAACATACCGATGACAAAGGGAACAACGTATGTTGTTATGCGGTCTGACCGATAAAAATCTACGTAGAATATGTAGGAGCCAATATGAGCATCCATGTTCCGCTATTGGTTATTGACCGGAGACATGTCTCGGTCATGTCTACATTGTTCTCGAACCATAGGGTCCGCACGCTTAAGGTTTCGATGACAGTTATATTATGAGTTTATGAGTTTTGTTGTACCGAAGGAGTTCGGAGTCCCGGATGAGATCGGGGACATGACGAGGAGTCTCGAAATGGTCGAGACTTAAAGATCGATATATTGGACGACTATATTCGGACATCGGAAAGTTTCCGAGTGATTCGGGTATTTTTCGGAGTACCGGAGAGTTACGGGAATACGTATTGGGCCTTATTGGGCCATACGGGAAAGAAGAAAAAGGGCCTCAAGGGTGGCCGCACCCCTCCCCTTGGTCTGGTCCGAATTGGACTAGGGAAGGGGGGCGCCCCCTTCCTTCCTTCTCCTTTTCCCTTCCTCTTTTCCTATTCCATATGGGAGGTGGAATCCTACTAGGACTAGGGAGTCCTAGTAGGACTCCACACTTGGCGCGCCCCCTCCTAGGGCCGGCCTCCTCCTCCCTTGCTCCTTTATATACGGGGGCAGGGGGCACCTCTAGACACAAGTTGATCCACGTGATCATATTCTTAGCCGTGTGCGGTGCCCCCTTCCACCATAATCCTCGATATATTGTAGCGGTGCTTAGGCGAAGCCCTGCGACGGTAGTACATCAAGATCGTCACCACGCCGTCATGCTGACGGAACTCTTCCCTGACACTTTGCTGGATCGGAGTCCGGGGATCGTCATCGAGCTGAACGTGTGCTAGAACTCGGAGGTGCCGTAGTTTCGGTGCTTGATCGGTCAGGCCGTGAAGACGTACGACTACATCAACCGCGTTGTGCTAACGCTTCCGCTATCGATCTACAAGGGTACATAGATCACACTCTCCCCTCTCGTTGCTATGCATCACCATGATCTTGCGTGTGCGTAGGAATTTTTTTGAAATTACTACGTTCCCCAACAGTGGCATCCGAGCCTAGGTTTTATGTGTTGATGTTATATGCACGAGTAGAACACAAGTGAGTTGTGGGCGATATAAGTCATACTGCTTACCAGCATGTCATACTTTGGTTCGGCGGTATTGTTGGACGAAGCGACCCGAACCGACATTACGCGTACGCTTACGCGAGACCGGTTCTCCCGACGTGCTTTGCACAAAGGTGGCTAGCGGGTGACAGTTTCTCCAACTTTAGTTGAACCGAGTGTGGCTACGCCCGGTCCTTGCGAAGGTTAAAACAACACCAACTTGACAAACTATCGTTGTGGTTTTGACGCGTAGGTAAGATTGGTTCTTGCTTAAGCCCGTAGCAGCCACGTAAAACTTGCAACAACAAAGTAGAGGACGTCTAACTTGTTTTTGCAGGGCATGTTGTGATGTGATATGGTCAAGACATGATGCTAAATTTTATTGTATGAGATGATCATGTTTTGTAACCAAGTTATCGGCAACTGGCAGGAGCCATATGGTTGTCGCTTTATTGTATGCAATGCAATTGCGCTGTAATGCTTTAGTTTATCACTAAGCGGTAGCGATAGTCGTGGAAGCATAAGATTGGCGAGACAACAACGATGCTACGATGGTGATCAAGGTGTCGCGCCGGTGATGATGGTGATCATGACGGTGTTTCGAAGATGGAGATCACAAGCACAGGATGATGATGGCCATATCATATCACTTATATTGATTGCATGTGATGTTTATCTTTTATGCATCTTATCTTGCTTTGTTTGACGGTAGCATTTTAAGATGATCTCTCACTAATTATCAAGAAGTGTTCTCCCTGAGTATGCACCGTTGCGAAAGTTCTTCGTGCTGAGACACCACGTGATGATCGGGTGTGATAGGCTCTACGTTCAAATACAACGGGTGCAAAACAGTTGCACACACGGAATACTCAGGTTATACTTGACGAGCCAAGCATATACAGATATGGCCTCGGAACACGGAGACCGAAAGGTCGAGCGTGAATCATATAGTAGATATGATCAACATAGTGATGTTCACCAATGAAACTACTCCATCTCACGTGATGATCGGACATGGTTTAGTTGATTTGGATCAAGTGATCACTTAGAGGATTAGAGGGATGTCTATCTAAGTGGGAGTTCTTAAGTAATATGATTAATTGAACTTAAATTTATCATGAACTTAGTCCTGGTAGTATTTTGCAAATCATGTTGTAGATCAAAAGCTCGCGTTGTTGCTTCCCTGTGTTTATTTTGATATGTTCCTAGAGAAAATTGTGTTGAAAGATGTTAGTAGCAATGATGCGGATTGGATCCGTGATCTGAGGTTTATCCTCATTGCTGCACAGAAGAATTATGTCCTTGATGCACCGCTAGGTGACAGACCTATTGCAGGAGCAGATGCAGACGTTATGAATGTTTGGCTAGCTCAATATGATGACTACTTAATAGTTTAGTGCACCATGCTTAACGGCTTAGAATCGGGACTTCAAAAGACGTTTTGAACGTCATGTACCATATGAGATGTTCCAGGAGTTGAAGTTAATATTTCAAGCAAATACCCGAGTTGAGAGATATGAAGTCTCCAACAAGTTCTATAGCCAAAAGATGGAGGAGAATCGCTCAACTAGTGAGCATGTGCTCAGATTGTCTGGGTACTACAATCGCTTGAATCAAGTGGGAGTTAATCTTCCAGATAAGATAGTGATTGACATAATTCTCTAGTCACCATCACCAAGTTAGTAGAACCTCGTGATGAACTATAGTATGCAAGGGATGACGAAAATGACTCCCGAGCTTTTCATGATGATGAAATCGATGAAGGTAGAAATCAAGAAAGAGCATCAAGTGTTGATGGTAGATAAGACCACTAGTTTCAATAAAAGGGCAAAGGGAAACTTCAAGAAGAACGGCAAGCAAGTTGCTGCTCAAGTGAAGAAGCCCAAGTCTGGTCCTAAGCCTGAGACTAAGTGCTTCTACTGCAAAGGGACTGGTCACTGGAAGCGGAACTGCCCCAAGTATTTGGCGGATAAGAAGGATGGCAAAGTGAACAAAGGTATATTTGATATACAGATTATTAATGTGTATTTTACTAGTGTTCGTAGCAACCCCTCGGTATTTGATACTGGTTCAGTTGCTAAGAGTAGTAACTCGAAACGGGAGTTGCAGAATGAACGGAAACTAGTTAAGGGTGAAGTGACGATGTGTGTTGAAAGTAGTTCCAAGATTGATATGATCATCATCGCACACTCCCTATACTTTCGGGATTAGTGTTGAACCTAAATAAGTGTTATTTGGTGTTTGCGTTGAGCACGAATATGATTTGATCTTGTTTATTGCAATACGGTTATTCATTTAAGTAAGAGAATAAATTGTTGTTCTGTTTGCATGAATAAAACCTTATATGGTTACACACCCAATGAAAATAGTTCGTTGGATCTTGATCGTAGTGATACACATAAACATAATATTGAAACCAAAAGATGCAAAGTTAATAATGATAGTGCAAACTTATTTGTGGCACTGCCGTCTAGGTCATATTGGTGTAAAGCGCATGAAGAAACTCCGTGCTGATGGGCTTTTGAAATCACTTGATTATGAATCAGTTGATGCTTGCGAACCATGCCTCATGGGCAAGATGACTAAGACTCCGTTCTCCGGAGCGAGCAACTGACTTATTGGAAATAATACATACTGATGTATGCGGTCTGATGAGTGTTAAGGCTCACGGCAAGTATCGTTCAAAGAATTTCAGAGTGAAGTGGAAAATCATCGTGACAAGAAAATAAAGTTTCTACGATCTGATCGCGATGACAAATATTTGAGTTACGAGTTTGGTCTTCAATTAAAACAATGTGGAATAGTTTCACAAACTCATGCCACATGGAACACCACAGCATAATGGTGTGTCCGAACGTCATAACCGTACTTTATTGGATATAGTGCAATCTATGATGTCTCTTACCGATCTACCACTATCGTTTTGGGGTTATGCATTAGAGACAGCTGCATTCACGTTAAAAGGGCACCATCTAAATCTGTTGAGACGACACCGTATGAACTGTGGTTTGGCAAGAAACCAAAGTTGTCGTTTCTTAAAGTTTGGGGTTGCAATGCTTATGTGAAAAAGTTTCATCCTGATAAGCTCAAACCCAAATCGGAAAAGTGTCTCTTCATAGGATACCCAAAAAGTTACTGTTGGGTACACCTTCTATCACAGATCCAAAGGCAAGACATTCGTTGCTAAGAATGGATCCTTTCTAGAGAAGGAGGTTCTCTCGAAAGAAGTGAGTGGGAGGAAAGTAGAACTTGATAAGGTAATTGTACCTTCTCCCTTATTGGAAAGTAGTTCATCATAGAAATCTGTTCCTGTGACTACTACACCAATTAGTGAGGAAGCTAATGATGATGATCATGTAACTTCAGATCAAGTTACTACCGAATCTCGTAGGTAAACCAGAGTGAGATCCGCACCAGAGTGGTACGGTAATCCTGTTCTGGAGGTCATGCTACTTGACCATGACGAACCTATGAACTATGAAAAAGCGATGGTGAGCCCAGATTCCGAAAAATGGCTTGAGGCCATGAAATCTGAGATGGGATCCATGTATGAGAACAAAGTATGGACTTTGGTTGACTTGCCCGATGATCGGCAAGCAATTGAGAATAAATGGATCTTCAAGAGGAAGACAGACGCTGATAGTAGTGTTACTATCTACAAAGCTAGAATTGTCGCAAAAGGTTTTCGACAAGTTCAAGGTGTTGACTACGATGAGAGTTTCTCACTCGTATCTATGCTTAAGTCTGTCCGAATCATGTTAGCAATTGCTGCATTTTATGAAATCTGGCAAATGGATAAACAAAACTGCATTCCTTAATAGATTTATTAAAGAATAGTTGTATATGATACAACCAGAAGGTTTTGTCAATCCTAAAGGTGCTAACAAAATATGCAAGCTCCAGCGATCCATCTATGGACTGGTGCAAGCATCTCGGAGTTGGAATATACGCTTTGATAAGTTGATCAAAGCATATAGTTTTATACAGACTTGCGATGAAGCCTGTATTTACAAGAAAGTGAGTGGGAGCACTACAACATTTCTGATAAGTATATGTGAATGACATATTGTTGATCGGAAATAATGTAGAATTATTCTGCAAAGCATAAAGGAGTGTTTGAAAGGAATTTTCCAAAGAAAGACCTCGGTGAAGCTGCTGACATATTGAACATCAAGATCTATAGAGATAGATCAAGACGCTTGATAAGTTTTTTTCAATGAGTACATACCTTGACAAGATTTTGAAGTAGTTCAAAATAGAACAGTCAAAGAAAGAGTTCTTGCCTGTGTTACAAGGTGTGAAATTGAGTAAGACTCAAAACCCGACCACGACAGAAGATAGAAAGAGAATGAAAGTCATTCCCTATGCCTCAGCCATAGGTTCTATAAAGTATGCCATGCTATGTACCAGATCTATTGTATACCCTACACTGATTTTGGCAAGGTAGTACAATAGTGATCTAGGAGTAGATCACTGGACAGCGGTCAAAATTATCCTTAGTGGAATAAGGATATGTTTCTCGATTATGGAGGTGACAAAAAGGTTCGTCGTAAAGGGTTACGTCGATGCAAGTTTTAACACTAATCCATATGACTCTAAGTCTCATTCTGGATACATATTGAAAGTGGGAGCAATTAGCTAGAGTAGCTCTGTGCAGAGCATTGTTGACATAGAAATTTGCAAAATACATACGGATCTGAATGTGGCAGACCCATTGACTAAACTTCTCTCACAAGCAAAACATGATCACACCTTAGTACTCTTTGGGTGTTAATCGCATAGCGATGTGAACTAGATTACTGAATCTAGTAAACCCTTTGGGTGTTGGTCACCTGAAGATGTGAACTAATCACATAAAGATGTGAACTATTAGTGTTAAATCACATGGTGATGTGAACTAGATTATTGACTCTAGTGCAAGTGGGAGACTGAAGGAAATATGCCCTAGAGGCAATAATAAAGTTATTATTTATTTCCTTATATCATGATAAATGTTTATTATTCATGCTAGAATTGTATTAACCGGAAACATAATACATGTGTGAATACATAGACAAACAGAGTGTCACTAGTATGCCTCTACTTGACTAGCTCGTTAATCAAAGATGGTTATGTTTCCTAACCATGGACAAAGAGTTGTTATTTGATTAACGGTATCACATCATTAGGTGAATGATCTGATTGACATGACCCATTCCATTAGCTTAGCACCCGATCGTTTAGTACGTTGCTATTGCTTTCTTCATGACTTATACATGTTCCTATGACTATGGAGATTATGCAACTCCCGTTTGCCGGAGGAACACTTTGTGTGCTACCAAACGTCACAACGTAACTGGGTGATTATAAAGGAGCTCTACAGGTGTCTCCAAAGGTACATGTTGGGTTGGCGTATTTCGAGATTAGGATTTGTCACTCCGATTGTCGGAGAGGTATCTCTGGGCCCTCTCGGTAATGCACATCACATAAGCCTTGCAAGCATTGCAACTAATGAGTTAGTTGGGATGATGTATTACGGAACGAGTAAAGAGACTTGCCGGTAACGAGATTGAACTAGGTATAGATACTGAGAATGACGATCGAATCTCGGGCAAGTAACATACCGATGACAAAGGGAACAACGTATGTTGTTATGCGGTCTGACCGATAAAGATCTTCGTAGAATATGTGGGAGCCAATATGAGCATCCAGGTTCCGCTATTGGTTATTGACCGGAGACGTGTCTCGGTCATGTCTACATTGTTCTCGAACCCGTAGGGTCCGCATGCTTAAGGTTTCAATGATAGTTATATTATGAGTTTATGATTTTTGATGTACCGAAGGAGTTCGGAGTCCCGGATGAGATCGGGGACATGACGAGGAGTCTCGAAATGGTTGAGACGTAAAGATCGATATATTGGACGACTATATTCGGACATCGAAAAGGTTCCGAGTGATTCGGATATTTTTCGGAGTACCGAAGAGTTACGGGAATACGTATTGGGCCTTATTGGGCCATACGGGAAAGAAAAAAAGGGCCTCAAGGGTGGCCGCACCCCTCCCCTTGGTCTGGTCCAAATTGGACTAGGGAAGGGGGCGCCCCCTTCCTTCCTTCTCCTGTTCCCTTCCTCTTTTCCTATTCCATATGGGAGGTCCTAGTAGGACTCCACACTTGGCGCGCCCCCTCCTAGGGCCGGCCTCCTCCTCCCTTGCTCCTTTATATACGGGGGCAGGGGGGCACCTCTAGACACAAGTTGATCCACGTGATCATATTCTTAGCCGTGTGCGGTGCCCCCTTCCACCATAGTCCTCGATAATATTGTAGCGGTGCTTAGGCGAAGCCCTGCGACGGTAGTACATCAAGATCGTCACCACGCCGTCGTGCTGACGGAACTCTTCCCCGACACTTTGCTGGATCGGAGTCCGGGGATCGTCATCGAGCTGAACGTGTGCTAGAACTCGGAGGTGCCGTAGTTTCGGTGCTTGATCGGTCGGGCCGTGAAGACGTACGACTACATCAACCGCGTTGTGCTAACGCTTCCGCTGTCGGTCTACAAGGGTACGTAGATCACACTCTCCCCTCTCGTTGCTATGCATCACCATGATCTTGCGTGTGCGTAGGAATTTTTTTTTGAAATTACTACGTTCCCCAACAGTGGCATCCGAGCCTAGGTTTTATGTGTGATGTTATATGCACGAGTAGAACACAAGTGAGTTGTGGGCGATATAAGTCATACTGCTTACCAGCATGTCATACTTTGGTTCGGCGGTATTGTTGGACGAAGCGGCCCGGACCGACATTACGCGTACGCTTACGCGAGACCGGTTCTCCCGACGTGCTTTGCACAAAGGTGGCTAGCGGGTGACAGTTTCTCCAACTTTAGTTGAACCGAGTGTGGCTACGCCCGGTCCTTGCGAAGGTTAAAACAGCACCAACTTGACAAACTATCGTTGTGGTTTTGATGCGTAGGTAAGATTGGTTCTTGCTTAAGCCCGTAGCAGCCACGTAAAACTTGCAAACAACAAAGTAGAGGACGTCTAACTTGTTTTTGCAGGGCATGTTGTGATGTGATATGGTCAAGACATGATGCTAAATTTTATTGTATGAGATGATCATGTTTTGTAACAAGTTATCGGCAACTGGCAGGAGCCATATGGTTGTCGCTTTATTGTATGCAATGCAATTGCGCTGTAATGCTTTACTTTATCACTAAGCGGTAGCGATAGTCGTGGAAGCATAAGATTGGCGAGACGAACAACGATGCTACGATGGTGATCAAGGTGTCGCGCCGGTGACGATGGTGATCATGACGGTGCTTCGAAGATGGAGATCACAAGCACAAGATGATGATGGCCATATCATATCACTTATATTGATTGCATGTGATGTTTATCTTTTATGCATCTTATCTTGCTTTGATTGACGGTAGCATTATAAGATTCTCTCACTAAATTTCAAGATAAAAAAAGTGTTCTCCCTGAACACCGTTGCCAATCAGGTTCTCCCAACGTGCTGGAGCCTCAATAAGCACGAGTTAACTTTCGCAAGCGGTGCACGTAATAAGCTCATTATCAGTGCTGAGAACACACTTCTTGCACTACATTGTAGTATGATGCCGATCAGTGTCGATAGAAACTATCGTTTCAAGCTACACACACAATGCACAACAAAGTAGCAAGCACACACAGAGTGACATATACATACCAGAGTGATTTAAACATCCCTTGAACGAATCAATCATATAAGTGATATGTGGCCCACCATAGCATTATACCAAGTCACTGGCCCTCGTGCTTGTGATCTCCATGGACACACGTGACGGACCAACACGCGAGTTCCATGATCCACCAAGGTCGACATCATCAACCGGCGCGATCACCTTAACGGGTGGCCGGTGGTTTCGAATGCCGATATTGAGATAGTGATTCACACGACACTATGCCTGGGATTGGTTACCTCAATGAAACTACTCCCGCTTAGTCGATACACCGTGTATCGATTTACGGACAGGTTTAGGTTGATAATTGGACTCATTATTTGTGAACTTAGAGGTATTAGAGGATGATTTCTATCTAAGTGGGAGTCTTAATGAAGCGTATTTTTAGTAATTATTGGGTAACATCTTTTTATAGGACATTTATCATTGCAATTCTTAGTCCTGGTACGCTGTGATATATTGCAAAATCATCGGTTAGGTATCTCAATGATCAAAGCTTCGATGTTGTTGCATTGATTCTGCCTATCCCGCTCGCACCCCATCCTGTTGTTATTATTTTGATCTAATGTTTTCCTAGAGAAAATTGGTTGGTTTGAAAATGTTAGTAATGTGGCAGAATGCCGGATTGGATCCGATCTGAAGTTTTATCTTGTTGGCATTGCTGCACAGGATAAGATTATGTCCTTGAATGCAGGTAGACGAATCCGTAGGTTACTCCGTAGAAACCTATTTGCAACGGAGAGAGAATGCGGGTTGTAGTGTGATGTCTGCTTTCGCTTTCTAGCAAGTGACCGGAGGTAGATAGTTAGAGTTTGGAGATATCGTGGAGGCTAGCCTCAAGCCAATACGATTTAGTTAGAAAGACTCGGGGACGGTCTCGGGCCTAGCGAGGTATGTCGGTTCCGGGTCGCTTCGTCCATCCCGCTCGGCAGTAAAGCTGTAGATAGAATATGGCAACCTTGTGTTATCGCGCATTAATCAACATAATAGGTCGGATGTGCTTACATAAGTTGTAAGGTGCAGAACCGTAGCAATCATAAGCAGTTTTTCCACGACCAAAGCAAGAAAGTGTGAATCGCATAGAACGAGAGCGGGCTTAGAAATGTCGGGACTTTCTAATGTAAAGACGTTTGAACGCCTGCAGAGCGTACCATATGAGATAGTTCCAGGAGTTGAAGTTAATGATAATTCAAGAGCAAATACGCTCGAGATTGAAGACTAACAAGTCTCCAACAAGTTCTTATACCAAAAGATGGAACGGAGAATCCGCTCAACTAGTGATCATGAGAGTGGCTCCGTAGATTGCTGGGTACTACAACATGCGTAATTGAACTCAAAGTAACGGCCCTGACCGTGGAGTTTAATTCAGCACGACTCTCAACAGCATGAAGGACTAGACTGACTCTGAGATCATACTGCCACCGTTCACTCCGATGACGATACTTGATCCTTCGAATCAGTCACCCATCACTCAAGCAGTATAAAGTGTAGGGACGAGTTCCGTAAGCAATGAACGGCGTGTGTACAGAACAACTCTCGTGAGATGAAGTATCTAACCATAGGTCACTGCAAAGGGGAGGGACAAAATGACCCGAGCTTTTCTCATGATGAAGAAAGCAGATTAAGGTAGAAAAGCACCGTAACAAAATAATAATCAGGAAAGGAGTAATATAGTGTTTGAGATTGGTGGGAGAAATAGAGGGACCACACTGTCTCTCAATGAGACAGAGGACGAAGAGGGATAAAGCGATTCAAGAAAGAACGGCAAGGCAAGTTGCTGTGGATCAATTTGTGTCTAGAGGTGCCCCCTGCCGTTAAAAGACTAAGGCAGGGAGAAGGAGGCCGCCAGGGTGGGTCGCAACGTGAAAAAGCCCAAGTCTGGTCCTAAGCCTGAAGACTAAGTGCTTCTACTCCCGCAAAAAGGGACTTGGTTCACGTTGGAAGGGCAGGAATCCTGCCCTACCCAATGTATAAATGGCGAATAAGAGAGGATTGGCAAAGTGAACAAAGGTATAATCTCTATCCTAAGTAGAATTTCCTCCACAGATGATAGGAAGGAGGGGCAGGGAGGAGGGGGCGCCTTCCCTATCTTCGGACCGAATGGGAGGGCGCCACTTTGACTTTTCTTTTTCCCCCGGTATGGCCATAGGCTACGTATTTTGAATATTACCGTAATCTGCCTACTCCTGAAAAAATCTCACACACAGATATAATGAATTATTCTCAAGAGTGACTTTAGTTTCCGAGGCATGTACATGCACTACGAGATATTTGTGAATATACTTATGGTTAAGTTGAGCTTAATTAGTAGTATAAAGGCGCGATCTCAAGACGGGATTTCACGAATTGACACTCTCGTATAGACTACGCTGTAATGGGGCAAGTGACGATGTGTTTGAAGTAGTTCCAAGATTGATATGATCATAATCACGGGACGATCATACGCACACCCTCCGCTATACTGCTTTCGGGATTAGCCGTTGACACCTATAAATAAAGTGTTATTTGGGGTGGTTTTCGTTTAGCAAAAAACCATCTCATTATAGATACTGGAATAACTGAATTGTAAGTCGCTTGTTTATTGGCAACATAGGCCGGTTATTTCATTTAAGTAAGAGAATAACATTGTACTGTTCATTGGACTCATGCTAAGGATCCATTGTAGCCATGAGAGTAAAGAACATCGTCTACGGTTCAGGTTCACACAAGTCAAAATATGTATCAATCGTTGCGGAGATCAATCATGAGACGGCTACATTAGATTGGCTAGTCACCATATTCAAATCAGGTAACATAATGATTGAACTCTATCTAGGAGATGCACAAAGTTAACCCTAAGGATAGTTAGCAAAACTTATTGTGGAAACCATCACTGCCGTTCTAGGCTTCATGGTCATACGTGTGGTGATAGTTCTGCAACGAAGAATTCGAGCGGCATTACAGAGGACGGTATCACTCCCGTGCTGATCCGGGTAAATACCCTTTTGAAATCACTGATTCATTGAAGTCAGTTTAGCTTGCGAACTAGTTCACTATATTGTTTGCCTGTGGGCACATGTGCCGGTTTCCGAGAGTGTTAACTCATGGCAAGACTCGTTCTTCGGAGATGCACATGATTATGAACTTACACGAGATATAGCAGGTTATATCTACTTGATGAAACATAAGTCTGAAACATTTGAAAAGTTCAAAGAATTTCAGAGTGAAGTGGAAAATCATCGTGACAAGAAAATAAAGTTTCTACGATCTGATCGCGGAGACAAATATTTGAGTTACGAGTTTGGTCTTCAATTAAAACAATGTGGAATAGTTTCACAAACTCATGCCACATGGAACACCACAGCATAATGGTGTGTCCGAACGTCATAACCGTACTTTATTGGATATAGTGCAATCTATGATGTCTCTTACCGATCTACCACTATCGTTTTGGGGTTATGCATTAGAGACAGCTGCATTCACGTTAAAAGGGCACCATCTAAATCTTGAGACGACACCAACTATGGTTTGGCAAGAAACCTAAGCTGTCGTTTCTTAAAGTTTAGCGATGCTTATGTGAAAAAGTTTCATCTGTTCTTATAAGAACTATCGGGGTTGCATGCTATGGTGAAAAAGTTCATCCTGATAAGCTCAAACCCAAATCGGAAAAGTGTGTCTTCATAGGATACCCAAAAAGTTACTGTATGGGTACACCTTCTATCACAGATCACGAAGGCAAGACATTCGTTGCTAAGAATGGATCCTTTCTAGAGAAGGAGGTTCTCTCGAAAGAAGTGAGTGGGAGGAAAGTAGAACTTGATAAGGTAACTGTACCTTCTCCCTTATTGGAAAGTAGTTCATCACAGAAATCTGTTCCTGTGACTACTACACCAATTAGTGAGGAAGCTAATGATGATGATCATGTAACTTCAGATCAAGTTACTACCGAATCCTCGTAGGTAAACTAGAGTGAGATCCGCACCAGAGTGGTACGGTAATCCTGTTCTGGAGGTCATGTTACTTGACCATGACGAACCTACGAACTATGAGGAAGCGATGATGAGCCCAGATTCCGCAAAATGGCTTGAGGCCATGAAATCTGAGATGGGATCCATGTATGAGAACAAAGTATGGACTTTGGTTGACTTGCCCGATGATCGGGCAAGCAATTGAGAATAAATGGATCTTCAAGAGGAAGAACGGACGCTAGATAGTAGTGTTACTATCTACAAAGCTAGAATTGTCGCAAAAGGTTTTCGACTCGAAAGTTCAAGGTGTTGACTACGATGAGAGTTTTCTCACTCGTATCTATGCTTAAGTCTGTCCGAATCATGTTAGCAATTGCCGCATTTTATGAAATCTGGCAAATGGATAAACAAAACTGCATTCCTTAATGATTTATTAAAGAAGAGTTGTATATGATAAACCAGAAGGTTTTGTCAATCCTAAAGGTGCTAACAAAATATGCAAGCTCCAGCGATCCATCTATGGACTGGTGCAAGCATCTCGAGTTGGAATATACGCTTTGATAAGTTGATCAAAGCATATAGTTTTATACAGACTTGCGATGAAGCCTGTATTTACAAGAAAGTGAGTGGGAGCACTACACATTTCTGATAAGTATATATGTGAATGACATAGTTGGATAATGTAGAATTATTCTGCAAAAGCATAAAGGAGTGTTTGAAAGGAGTGTTTTCAAAGAAAGAGCCTCGGAGTATGAAGCTTGCTTAAGACATATATTGAGTCATCGAAGATCTATAGCCAGATAGCATCAATGTAGCTGTGATAAGTTTTTTCGAGATAGAGTAGCATACTCTTGACAAGATTTTGAAGTTATGTTTCTTGCTTAAATTATTATTGCTATAGTTTCATGTTAATTTCTTATTGGCTCACTATTAATTGTTGCATTATTATATTTAGTATGTTATGTGTTTTCTTAGGCCTGGGTTCACATTACGGTGTGAAAGCTTAAGAGTTTAAGGACTCAAAACCCGATCCCCAGCACTGTACTACAAGATAGATATGTACCAGAATGAAGCATTAAGAGTCCATATGGATAGTGTTAAAAAAGAGAATGAAAGTGTCCATTACGCATATAGCCCATCAGCAGCCCATAGTTTACTGATAAAGTATGCCATGCATATGCCTAAACCCAGATTTCTATTTGGGAGTACCCTACACCTGATTTTGAGGAAGAAGTCAGTGAGACACACTAGAGATCTAGAGTATTTATGATCCACTGAGACAGAAGTCAGGAATTATTCCTTAGATGGAAAAGGATGAAACCGCGGTTCTCACTGATAATATTGGCAAGTGAAAAGGTACTACCGTAAGGGTTTTAGTAACTGGACGATCACCAGTTTTTGATAACACCTCACATATGATCAAGGTTCTCATATCGGATACTATACATAGAAAGAAGTGGCATGGCAGATTAAGCACTAGATGTAGCAGCCTCGTGTGCCAAAGAGCATTGATTGAAGAATAAATCGAGATGAGCATTGTTTGACATAGGATAATACAGGAGGATACATACGGATTGAATGTGGCAGATCCCTTGACTATCTAAACTTCTCGTCGTCATCAATTTGCGAAGAATCTATGAACCCGTTGACTATTCTACACATGATCACACCTTAGTACTCTTTGGGTGTTAATCGCATAGCGATGTGAACTAGATTACTGAATCTAGTAAACCCTTTGGGTGTTGGTCACATGAAGATGTGAACTAATCACATAAAGATGTGAACTATTAGTGTTAAATCACATGGTGATGTGAACTAGATTATTGACTCTAGTGCAAGTGGGAGACTGAAGGAAATATGCCCTAGAGGCAATAATAAAGTTATTATTTATTTCCTTATATCATGATAAATGTTTATTATTCATGCTAGAATTGTATTAACCGGAAACATAATACATGTGTGAATACATAGACAAACAGAGTGTCACTAGTATGCCTCTACTTGACTAGCTCGTTAATCAAAGATGGTTATGTTTCCTAACCATGGACAAAGAGTTGTTATTTGATTAACGGGATCACATCATTAGGTGAATGATCTGATTGACATGACCCATTCCATTAGCTTAGCACCCGATCATTTAGTATGTTGCTATTGCTTTCTTCATGACTTATACATGTTCCTATGACTATGAGATTATGCAACTCCCGTTTGCCGGAGGAACACTTTGTGTGCTACCAAACGTCACAATATAACTGGGTGATTATAAAGGTGATCTACAGGTGTCTCCAAAGGTACATGTTGGGTTGGCGTATTTCGAGATTAGGATTTGTCACTCCGATTGTCGGAGAGGTATCTCTGGGCCCTCTCGGTAATGCACATCACATAAAGCCTTGCAAGCATTGCAACTAATGAGTTAGTTGTGAGATGATGTATTACGGAACGAGTAAAGAGACTTGCCGGTAACGAGGTTGAACTAGGTATTGAGATACCGACGATCGAATCTCGGGCAAGTAACATACCGATGACAAAGGGAACAACGTATGTTGTTATGCGGTCTGACCGATAAAGATCTTCGTAGAATATGTAGGAGCCAATATGAGCATCTAGGTTCCGCTATTGGTTATTGACCGGAGACATGTCTCGGTCCTGTCTACATTGTTCTCGAACCGTAGGGTTCGCCCGCTTAAGGTTTCGATGACAGTTATATTATGAGTTTATGAGTTTTGATGTACCGAAGGAGTTCGGAGTCCCGGATGCGATCGGGGACATGACGAGGAGTCTCGAAATGGTCGAGACGTAAAGATCGATATATTGGACGACTATATTCGGACATCGGAAAGGTTCCGAGTGATTCGGGTATTTTTTGGAGTACCGGAGAGTTACGGGAATACGTATTGGGCCTTATTGGGCCATACGGGAAAGAAGAAAAAGGGCCTCAAGGGTGGCCGCACCCCTCCCCTTGGTCTAGTACGAATTGGACTAGGGAAGGGGGGCGCCCCCTTCCTTCCTTCTCCTTTTCCCTTCCTCTTTTCCTATTCCATATGGGAGGTGGAATCCTACTAGGACTAGGGAGTCCTAGTAGGACTCCACACTTGGCGCACCCCCTCCTAGGGCCGGCCTCCTCCTCCCTTGCTCCTTTATATACGGGGGCAGGGGGGCACCTCTAGACACAAGTTGATCCACGTGATCATATTCTTAGCCGTGTGCGGTGCCCCCTTCCACCATAATCATCGATAATATTGTAGCGGTGCTTAGGCGAAGCCCTGCGACGGTAGTACATCAAGATCGTCACCACGCCGTCATGCTGACGGAACTCTTCCCCAACACTTTGCTAGATCGGAGTCCGGGGATCGTCATTGAGCTGAACGTGTGCTAGAACTCGGAGGTGCCGTAGTTTCGGTGCTTGATCGGTCAGGCCGTGAAGACGTACGACTACATCAACCGCGTTGTGCTAACGCTTCCGCTGTCGATCTACAAGGGTACGTAGATCACACTCTCCCCTCTCATTGCTATGCATCACCATGATCTTGCGTGTGCGTAGGAATTTTTTTGAAATTACTACGTTCCCCAACAGTGAGAAGGCCGACTCCAAGAAGCCGACTCCCATAAAGCGGTCAAGATCGTACCCTCGAAGTCTGCATCCACATAACGGCGATGTGACGGGGCGTGTCTACAGTGAAGCCTGCCACCCCCGAATCCCGGAGCACGCCTGGCACAGTGCGCCGTACGGGTGGCCATGACCTGTCCGGCGCAGCACTGTTGCCATGTTGACCCTGATGTCATCCACGACGGGCTACCAGTACGGCCCACGGGCGGTGGGCCCCTTCGGGCAGAGAGACACCCGAAGGCGGCCAGACCTCCCCCAGTCGGCCCAAGATAGAGTCGGCTCCCCACAGCCGGCTTGCCACCTCCCTCGAAGAAGACGCCCCATTAAGGAGACAAGACGCGGTGGGGCTACAGTGATCGCCCACCGGGCGGCGGCACTGTAGCCACGCCCACTTCGGCGAAGCCCTCGCCACCAAGATTGAGCAACAGTAACCAGCCGCCGACAAGGCCATGACAGTGGGGCCTGCCTATCGACCAAGGAGCCGGCAGCCGGCGGGCCCCATCAGCCGGCGCAGAAGCCGGAGAGCGTAGACACAGACGGCTGGGCCCCGCGCCCAGCCGGATTACAATTGTACCCCCGGGGGGTAGGCCTATATAAACCCCCCGGGGCATCCATGCAAAGAGAGATCAATCCCTTCTAGTCTCAGACACCACATAGGGAGGAGAAGAGAGCAAGCCGTGCCCTTCTTCCTCCTCTCGCCAAACAGCTCAAGGAGCACCGTGTAGCTACTTGTTCATCTAGTGACCATGCGGAGACCCCGCAGAGCAGCAGTAGGGGTGTTATCTCCACGGAGAGCCCCGAATCTGGGTAAGATTCGCCGGCGTGCATGTCTTCGCCTCATCCCGTTTCCAGGCACCGGCGACGTCTTACTGGCTCCCACAATGATAAGCCACCCGTTGGCATATGTCGCACCTACCACCCGACAAGAGACCCCCGGGCAGTTTTTAGGCCAAAATTTTCGCAGCCAATTTTTCCCTATCCTATTTTTAGTTTTTTCTGAGTATTTTGAGCCACGTGCCATCATAATGATTTTTTGTCACACTTTTTCGTCGTCGCTGTCCTGATTTCCAAAAAAAAGTCAAAAAAAAAATTCGTGCCCATCCTGTCAGTTTGACCTGGGAAGAGTTTTGAGACACTCACCATTATAGTGATTTTTCGCAAAAAAAGAGGAGCGCAAAAAAAAGAGCGATTTTTTTTCCAGAGTGTGCTTTTCCTTTGTTTACGTGCAGCACCTTGATTTTGTTAGTGTTCTAGGCTCGCGTCTCTAGCATGGTCTAGCCTGGGACCAGCATAGTACCGTCGTTGAGCGTTTATTTAACTTTGCATCTCTGAATTGATTATTGCTAATATTTTTGCTACCATATTATAAGCCTTCCTAGCTCCACATAAATCTACGTCATGCATTTGACTCTCCCTGGTAATCGCTCTATCCAAGCTTTGAGCATTTTGACTACATCGGTTGCTGATCACCGCCTGCTGCTAGGTAAGAACTGGTAATAATTTGAGATTTACTTGATGGATTTGTGACACCCACCGCCATCACTTGTTAGTAGTCTATAGGATCATATTCTTGTGTGTTTCTATTGCTGCTAACCAAGGCAGGATCACAAGCCGACGAGATTGACTCGGAGAACTTGATGAACAAGGAGCTTCATGATAAGTTTCAGTAAATGATGAGTGGACAGGTGCAAGATGTGCTAAATAGATTTGAAGAGGCCATGGAGAAGATAGATGGCATGGAGAAGACGTTCGAAACAAAGCTCGATAACAAGTTTACTGAATTGCTTTCGCGTTTTCCACCACCACCGCCGGCTGCACCTGTCACACCTCTACAACAACAACAACAACAACAACGTCGCCTTCCAAATCAAGTGGGACGAGCACATCGCGTTCCCATTGACCCTAGACAAAATTCTGGTGCCGCTGTTGATGCTTCTGTAGCTCCTGCTGCTACTACAGAGGTGGAGGACCATTACGAGGATGAGGTTGATCAAAATCAGAACTACGTGCAACCACCAGCACCGCCACCACCAGGTCGTCCTCAGGCATATCATCGCAACTGTAGGGCTGCACCACCACCTGAGGTACGAGATCATGACCTTTTTCCTAAACTGAAATTGAATATTCCACCATTTGAGGGTAGATATGTTCCTGATATATATCTTACTTGGGAGTTAGAAACTGAACAACGTTTTACATGTTTACAATATCCCGAGGAGAGACGTGTTCCCGCTGCTGTTTGTGCTTTCACTAGTTTTGCATGTGTTTGGTGGTCTGAACATTGTAGATTATATCCTATTCCAGCTACTTGGGATGCTTTGAAAACTGCTATGCGTACTCGTTAGGTTCCACCATATTATCAACGTGAATTACTTCAAAAATTGCAGCGCTTAAGACAAGGAAAAAATTATGTAGAAGAATATTATCAGGAATTACAAAACTGGCATGATTAGATGTGGTATTGTTGAGGAGAATGAAGCTATGCTTGCACGTTTTATGGGTGGATTAAATAGAGATATTCAGACCATTCTAGAGTATAAGGAGTATAATAATATCACTCGTTTATTCTATCTTGCTTGTAAAGCTGAACGTGAAGTGCAGGATCGACAGGCATTGGCGCGGACTAACTTTTCTGCAGGTCGACCTTCATCATGGACACCGCGTGCATCCTCTAATTCCACACATTCTACTGCACCGACACCTTCATCAGCTGTTACCTCCAGCCGTGATACAAGGAAGCAGGCACAACCACCATTATCTGCCAAGAGCACACCTATCAGGCCTGCACAGAGTTCTTCTTCTTCCATGGCATCAACAGGGCACACAAGTGATATTATTTGTCTTCGCTGTAAGGGAAGAGGACATTTGGCGAGAGAATGCAAATCTCAACGTGTGATGATTGCTACTGAGGATGGTGGGTATGAGTCCGCTAGTGACTATGATGAGAAGACTTTGGCTCTTATTACACGTGAAGAACACGGTGGAGATGATTCTGATCATGAGACGCAATACATGGCTCCTAAAGAGCTGACAGGTATGAATGTTTAGTTGCTCAACGTGTTTTGAGTGTGCAGGTCACACAAGCTGAGCAAAATCAGAGGCATAATCTGTTCCATACAAAGGGAGTTGTGAAGGAACGTTCTGTTCGCGTCATCATAGATGGAGGGAGATGCAACAACTTGGCTAGCATGGAGATGGTGGAGAAGCTATCTCTCACCACAAGACCACATCCACATCCTTACTACATCCAATGGTTCAACAACAGCGACAAGGTTAAGGTAACACGTACTATTCGTGTGCATTTTAGTATCTCTACATATGCTGATTATGTTGATTGTGATGTGGTACCCATGCAAGCATGTTCCTTATTACTTAGTAGACCATGGCAATTTGATAAAAATTCTATACACCATGGTAGAAATAATCAGTATACTCTTGTTCATAAGGATAGCCATATTACTTTGCTTCCTATGACTCCTGAATCAATTTTGAAAGATGACATTAATAGAGCTAATAAAGCAAAACAGGAGAAAAATAAGAGTGAAAATCAGATTATGGCAAAAGAATTTGAGCAACAAATGAAACCTAATAATAAACCATCTAGTGTTGCTTCTGAAATTAAATTGAAAAGTGCATGTTTACTTGCCACAAAATCAGATATTGATGATCTAGATTTCAGCAAATCTGTTTTGTATGCTTTTGTGTGCAAAGAGGCATTATTTTCATTCGAGGATGTGCCTTCCTCTTTACCCCCTGCTGTTACTAACATTTTGCAGGAGTTCGTTGACGTCTTCCCACAAGACGTGCCACCAGGATTACCACCTATTCGAGGGATTGTGCATCAAATTGACTTAATTCCCGGTGCATCGCTACCCAACCGTGCACCATACTGTACCAATCTAGAGGAGACGAAGGAGATTATACGTCAAGTACAGGAGCTGATCGACAAAGGTTACATATGCAAATCTCTTAGTCCTTGTGCTGTTCCTATTATACTAGTGCCTAAAAAGGATGGTACGTCGCGTATGTGTGTTGATTGTGGAGGCATTAATAATATTACTATTCGTTATCAGCATCCTATTCCTAAGCTAGATGATATGCTTGATGAATTGAGTGGTTCTACAATTTTCTCCAAAGTTGATTTACATAGTGGATACCATCAAATTCGTATGAAATTGGGAGATGAATGGAAAACAGCATTTAAAACTAAGTTTGGTTTATATGAGTGGTTAGTCATGCCTTTTGGGTTAACTAATGCACCTAGTACTTTCATGAGACTAATGAACGAAGTTTTACGTGCTTTCATTGGACAATTTGTGGTAGTCTATTTTAATATATACTGATTTATAGCAGATCTTTGGAGGAACATTTGGAACATTTACGTGCTATTTTTATTGCTCCACGTGATGCACATTTGTTTGGTAACCTTGGGAAGTGCACCTTCTGCACCGACCGAGTATCTTTCCTTGGCTATGTTGTTACTCCACAGGGAATTGAAGTTGATAAAGCCAAGATTGAAGCTATTGAGAGTTGGCCGCAGCCTAAAATGGTCACACAAGTGAGGAGTTTTCTTGGCCTTGCTGTATTCTATAGGCGTTTTGTAAGAGATTTCAGCACCATTGCTGCACCTCTCAATGAGCTTACAAAGAAGGATGTGCCTTTTGTTTGGGGTACCGCACAGGAAGAAGCCTTCACGGTATTGAAAGATAAGTTGACACATGCTCCTTTACTCCAACTTCCTGATTTTAATAAGACTTTTGAGCTTGAATGTGATGCTAGTGGAATTGGATTAGGAGGTGTGTTATTACAAGATGGCAAACCTGTTGCATACTTTTCTGAAAAATTGAGTGGTCCTAGTTTGAATTATTCTACTTATGATAAAGAATTATATGCTCTTGTTCGGACTTTAGAAACATGGCAACATTATTTATGGCCCAAAGAATTTGTTATACATTCTGATCATGAATCTTTGAAACATATTAAAAGTCAAGCTAAACTGAATCGTAGACATGCTAAATGGGTTGAATTCATTGAGACTTTCCCTTATGTCATTAAACACAAGAAGGGTAAAGAAAATGTTATTGCTGATGCATTGTCTCGTCGCTATACTATGCTTTCACAACTTGACTTCAAAATATTTGGTTTGGAGACCATCAAAGATCAATATGTGCATGATGCTGATTTTAAAGATGTAATGCAGAATTGTAAAGAAGGAAGAACGTGGAACAAGTTCGTCATTAATGATGGATTTGTGTTTCGTGCTAACACGCTATGTATTCCAACTAGCTCCGTTCGTATTTTGTTGTTGCAGGAGGCGCATGGAGGAGGATTAATGGGACACTTTGGCGCGAAGAAGATGGAGGATATACTTGCTACACATTTCTTTTGGCCAAAGATGAGACGTGATGTTGAGCGTTTTGTTGCTCGCTGCACTACATGTCAAAAAGCTAAGTCACGACTAAATCCTCATGGTTTATATATGCCTTTGCCTGTACCTAGTGTTCCTTGGGAGGATATATCTATGGACTTTGTTTTAGGTTTACCTCGAACAAAGAAGAGGAGGGATAGCATATTTGTTGTCGTGGATAGGTTCTCGAAAATGGCACACTTTATACCATGTCACAAAAGCGATGATGCTGTTAATGTTGCTGATTTGTTCTTTCGTGAAATTATTCGCTTGCATGGTGTGCCAATTACTATTGTTTTAGATCGTGATACTAAATTCCTTAGACACTTTTAGAGATGTTTATGGGCTAAGTTGGGGACTAAACTGCTTTTTAGTACTACTTGTCACCCCCAAACTGATGGACAAACTGAAGTAGTCAACAGAACATTGTCTACTATGCTTAGGGCTGTTTTGAAGAATAATAAGAAAATGTGGGAAGAATGCTTGCCTCATATTGAATTTGCTTATAATCGTTCATTGCATTCTACTACTAAGATGTGCCCTTTTGAAATTGTGTATGGTTTCCTACCTCGTGCACCTATTGATTTGTTGCCTCTTCCATCTTCGGAGAAGGTTAATTTTGATGCTAAAGAACGTGCTGAATTGATTTTAAAAATGCATGAGTTAACTAAGGAAAACATTGAGTATATGAATGCTAAATATAAACTTGCTGGAGATAAGGGTAGAAAACATGTTGTGTTTGCACCTGGAGATCTTGTTTGGTTACATTTGCGTAAGGATAGACTTCCTAATTTGTGCAAATCAAAGCTAATGCCACGTGCTGATAGTCCTTTTAAGGTGTTAGAGAAAATAAATGATAATGCATATAAACTTGAGCTGCCTGCAGATTTTGGGGTTAGTCCCACTTTTAACATTGCAGATTTGAAGCCTTATTTCGGTGAGGAAGATGAGCTTTCATCGAGGACGACTTCATTTCAAGAAGGGGAGGATGATGAGGACATCAATACCATTGTTACACCCACAGCCCCTGCTGCTATACATACTGGACCAATTACTAGAGCTCGTGCACGCCAATTGAATTATCACGTACTTTTGTTTCTTGGTAACGATTCTAATGTTCATGAGAATATGATGCTTGTCGGTGTCAAAACCGGCGAATCTCGGGTAGGGGGTCCCGAACTGTGCGTCTAAGGCGGATGGTAACAGGAGGTAGGGGACACGATGTTTACCCAGGTTCGGGCCCTCTTGATGGAGGTAATACCCTACGTCCTGCTTGATTGTTCTTGATAATATGAGTAGTACAAGAGTTGATCTACCACGAGATCGAAGAGGCTAAACCCTAAAAGCTAGCCCATGGTATGATTGTCTGTTGTTGGTCCTACGGACTAAACCCTTCGGTTTATATAGACACCGGAGGGGGCTAGGGTTACACAGAGTCGGTTACAAGGAAGGAGATCTACATATCCGTATTGCCAAGCTTGCCTTCCATGCCAAGGAGAGTCCCATCCGTACACGGGACGAAGTCTCCAATCTTATATCTTCATAGTCCAACAGTCCGGCCAAAGGATATAGTCTGGCTGTCTGGATACCCCCTAATCCAGGACTCCCTCAGTAGCCCCTGAACCAGGCTTCAATGATGATGAGTCCGGCGTGCAGATTGTCTTCGGCATTGCAAGGCGGGTTCCTCCTCCGAATACTTCATAGATGATTTTGAACACGAGGATCGTGTCCGGCTCTGCAAAACAAGTTCCACATACCACCGTAGAGAGAATAAAATTTCCATAAATCTAATCTGCCGACGTACCCCGTAGTGCGACATCACACCACAACCAGGTCTTTATTCGAATCGTTTTTCATAACAAATCTTAGCGTGTTTCGCGAGGCGGTTTCCTTGGCACGTCTTGTCAAAGCAGAGATCGTGTCCCCTTTATTACGGGATTCTCATCAATATGGACGTGGGTAACCCAACCGTGCCTATTGGTAGGACTCCTAGATCTTAGGCAAGTCCCAAACGACCACGAGGAGGACGCTTGATATTCACCCTCTTTATAAAGGGTACAAGGCTTTTTCTTTTTTCTCTCTCATGCTTAATCAAATCCTTCCTCGCCTCGAGTTCTAACACCCAAAGCTCAGGTCAGGTGCTTCGGACCTTCAACTATGTCCGGATCCAACCTTCAAGGCCGGTGGATGCCTTCCTCCGTCACGGAGGAGGACATCAAGAGGTTGAGAGAGGCCAGATATCTGACCACCGAAATTTCACATCGGCTGCCTGCCCGAGGGCAAGTCATCCCTACTCCCGAACCCAACGAGAATGTCGTGTTCGTCTCCCACTTCCTCCGAGGACTAGGCCTCGCTCTGGATCCCTTTGTTAGGGGTCTTATGTTCTATTACGGGCTAGATTTTCACGATCTGGCCCTGGATTCCCTTCTTCACATCTTGACATTTATTGTCGTATGTGAGGCCTTCCTCCACATTACCCCTCACTTCGGCCTGTGGCTCAAGACCTTCGATGTGAAGCCGAAGATGATCGAGGGGCAGCATGCAGCGTGCGGAGGCGCTTCAATAAGAAAAATTGCTGACGCTGCATGGCCTGAGGGTTACTTCCCAGAGGTGTCCGGATTGTAGCAGCGGGAGTGGTTCTACATCATAGCTCCCCGAAGTGCCAAGTGGGTAGCTGCCCCCACCTTTCGCTCAAGCCCCCCACCACAACTGATGTCATGTATCAGCAGGGGGCTGAGCTGGGGTCCAGCCAAGGACGTGCCAATACTGCAAAGCCGTATCCGAGATCTCTTTGAGAGAGATTTCAGTCTGGTTATGGTAGTGCAAGTCATGCTAGTTCGTCAAGTCCAGCCTTGCAAACTCCGGCCCCTTTGCATGTGGGAATTCAACCCGGAAGGACCGCGAGCTATTCAACATTTCCTCGGCATGACGCACGAAGAGATGTACAAATTGTTCTTCGGACCACAAATAATGTGTCCAGACAACACTGAGGATGCAGGTCTGAGCTGCAATCACCCGGATACCCAAGTAAGTAGCCCCGCATCCGAACACACTATCCATTTATTTATCGCAATATTGCCCTAAAAAAGCCGCTCTTTGACCCAGGATTGGATAGCGAAGGCAAAGTTGATCAGGTGTTCTGCCCCTAAGGGAGTCCTGGATTAGGGGGTCTCCGGACAGCCGGACTATATCCTTTGGCCGGACTGTTGGACTATGAAGATACAAGATTGAAGACTTCATCTCGTGTCCGGATAGGACTCTACTTGGCGTGGAAGGCAAGCTAGGAAATACAGATATGTATATCTCCTCCTTTGTAACCGACCTTGTGTAACCCTAGCCTCTTTCGGTCTCTATATAAACTGGAGGGTTTTAGTCCATAGGGCAACATACAATCATACCATAGGCTAGCTTCTAGGGTTTAGCCTCTCCGATCTCATGGTAGATCAGCTCTTGTAGAACTCATATCATCAAGAATAAATCAAGAAGGACGTAGGGTTTTACCTCCATCAAGAGGGCCCGAACCTGGGTAAAACATCGTGTCCCCTACCTCCTATTACCATCCGCCTTAGACGCACAGTTCGGGACCCCCTACCAGAGAGCCGCCGGTTTTGACACCGACATTGGTGCTTTCATTGAGAGTTCCTCTGTGTCATCGCCGTTAGGCTTGATGGCTCCTCCTATCATCGATAGCGATGCAGTCCAGGGTGAGACTTTTCTCCCCGAACACATCTTTGTGTTCGGCGGCTTCGCACTGCGGGCCAACTCGCTTGGCCATTTGGAGCAGATCGAAAGTTATGCCCCTGGCCACCAGGTCAGGTTTGGAAGCTTAAACTACACGACCGATATCCGCGGAGGCTTGATCTTCGACGGATTCTAGCCCCTGCCTTGTGCGCCGCACGCTCACGATGAGTATGATTTAGCTCTACCATCAGACCGTATTCAGGAGATTGCACCGGCAGCCACTCCGAGCCTCAATTCGGAGCCAGTTGCGCCATCCATGGACGGGTGATAGACCCCGTCACGGAGGCCGTATCCTCAGCGGCAATCGAGCCGAATATCGACCTTACCCTTCACGAGAGCCATCTTGCCAAACTGCCGGATCCTTCTTCGGCCATGGACTCCGAACCGCCTGCGCCCGTTCCTGTCGAATCCGATTGGGCGCCGATCATGGAGTTTACCTCCGCGGATATTTTTTAGCACTCGCCCTTTGGCAACATACTGAACTCATTAAGGTCTCTCTCCTTGTCAGGAGAGGCCTGGCCGAACTATGTCCGGCAGGATTGGGATGCGGATGATGAAGAAATTCGCCGCCCACCCACCACCCACTTAGTAGCCACTGTCGACGACTTAACCGACATGCTCGACTTCGACTCCGAAGACATCGATGGCATGGACGACGATGTGGGAGATGAAGAGGAACCACTGCCCACAGGGCACTCGACAGCCACCTCATCATACGATATATACATGGTGAACACACCCAAAGAAGGCAATGGCGACGAGACAACGGAGGATGACCCCTCCAAGAAGCAACCCAAGCGCCAGCGTCAGCGGCTCTGCTCTAAGTCCCGCCAAGGCAAAAGTGGTGATACCGGCACCGGAGATAATAGCACTCCGGACAGTGCCGAAGACAACAACAATCCCCTCCAGCAAGATTTAGAGCAGGAGGATGGAGGAGCCAACCCTCCTGAGAGAGCGGCAGATGGAGAGGCGGAGGAGGATAGTTACATGCCTCCCTCCGAAGACGAGGCAAGCCTCGCCGATGACGAATTCGTCGTGCCAGAGGATCCCATCGAACAAGAGCGCTTCAAGCGCCGACTTATAGCCACGGCAAATAGCCTTAAGAAAAAGCAGCAACATCTTCAAGCTGATCAAGATTTGCTAGCTGAAAGATGGACTGAAGTCCTGGCGGTCGAGGAATATAAACTCGAACGCCCCTCCAAGAGTTACCCAAAGTGCAGGTTGCTACCCCGACTGGAGGAGGAAGCATCGAAACCAACATCCCCGGCGTATGATGCGGCTGATCGGCCACCTCGTGGCCACGGCAGAGAGGCATTCCAGCCAAAAGCTCAGCCCGCACCCCGACGCCATTCAAATAAAAAGGCATGGGAAAATACGCCAGACCTGCGAGACATATTGGAGGACAAAGCAAAACATGCAAGATCAATCTACGGATCACGAGGGCGCGCCACTATGGGAGACGATAATCGTCACGCCGGATACAGTAAAGTAAAGTCCGGCCGGGCCGAACACAGCGGGCAAGACTCATTCGAGTTGCGTCGCGACACAGCCCAGTACAGAGGCGCCGCACACCCCTTATGCTTCACAGACGAAGTAATGGATCATCAAATCCCAAAGGGTTTCAAACCCGTAAATATAGAATCATACGACGGCACAACAGATCCCGCGGTATGGATCGAGGATTTCCTCCTGTACATACACATGGCCCATGGTGATGACTTACACGCCATCAAATACCTCCCACTCAAACTCAAAGGACCAGCTCGGCATTGGCTCAACAGCTTGCCAGCAGAGTCCATTGGCTGTTGGGAAGATCTGGAAGCCGCATTCCTCGACAACTTTCATGGCACTTACGTGCGACCACCAGATGCCGATGACTTGAGCCACATAATTCAGCAGCCAGAGGAATCGGCCAGGCAATTCTGGACACGGTTCCTAACAAAGAAAAATCAAATCGTCGACTGTCCGGATGCATAGGCCCTAGCAGCTTTCAAGCACAACATCCGCGACGAGTGGCTAGCTCGGCACCTTGGTCAGGAAAAGCCGAAATCTATGGCAGCCCTCATGACACTCATGACCCGCTTTTGTGTGGGAAAAGACAGCTGGCTGGCTCGCAGTAATAACATATCAAAGAACCATGGTACTTCGGATACCAAGGACGGCAATGGCAGGTCACGTCGCAACAAACATAAGCGTCGCATTAACAACGACAATACCAAGGATACGACAGTCAATGCCGGATTCAAAGGGCCTAAACCCGGTCAGTGGAAAAAGCCATTCAAAAGAAGCACTCCGGGCCTGTCCAGTTTGGACCGTATACTTGATCGCTCGTGTCAAATACACGACACCCCCGACGAGCCAGCCAACCACACCAACAGGGATTGTTGGGTGTTCAAGCAGGCCAGCAAGTTAAATGCCGAAAATAAAGACAAGGGGTCACATAGTGATGACGAGGAGGAGCCCCGGCAGCCGAACATCGGAGGACAGAAGAGGTTCCCCCCTCAAGTGCGGATGGTGAACATGATATACGCAACCCACATCCCCAAGAGGGAACGGAAGCGTGCGCTCAGGGACGTATATGCGTTGGAGTCAGTCGCCCCAAAATTCAACCCATGGTATTACTGTCCGATCACCTTCGACCGCAGGGACCACCCCACTAGTATCCGTCATGGTGGATTTGCCGCGTTGGTCCTAGACCCAATCATTGACGGATTTCACCTCACTCGAGTCCTTATGGATGGCGGGAGCAGCCTGAACCTGCTTTATCAGGACACAATGCTCAAAATGGGCATCGACCCCTCAAGGATCAAACCCACAAAAACGACCTTTAAAGGCGTCATACCAGGTGTAGAGGCCCATTGCATAGGCTCAGTCACACTGGAAGTGGTCTTCGGATCCCCGGATAACTTCCGAAGTGAAGAGTTAATCTTTGACATAGTCCCGTTCCGCAGTGGCTACCATGCACTGCTCGAGCGAACCGCATTCGCAAGATTCAATGTGGTACCGCATTATGCATATCTCAAGCTCAAAATGCCAGGACCTCGGGGGGTCATCACAGTCAATGGAAACACAGAGCGTTCTCTCCGCACGGAGGAGCACACTGCGACCCTCGCAGCAGAAGCACAAAGAGCCTCTTAAGGCAATCCACTAGTTCAGCGATTAAGGACCCGGACACCTTTAAGCGCGCCCGGAGTAATTGGCAACAGGACCGCCTGGCATGTTCCGAGCTCGCATAGCAATGCGGCCCCCACCCCGTTCCCAGCCAAACGGCGAAATATGTGCCACGCGTACATAATTACGCATTAAAAATACCATGGGCACAGGCGGGGAGGGGGCACGACTGCGGCACGCCCCAAGTCGTGGTTTAAACTGCACTAGGGGCTTCCCGCTTTGTTATTTTTCTCTTTCAGGACTTTAATCTCTGGAAACCCTGTCCGACAACATGATTGCCGAACACATAATGCAGCAACCAAGGAGGCAGAAAGCTACGTCACATCACGAAACTCCTAGGTGGATTACGATAACGAGTGAAATATTTGCTTTAATACTATTCCTCATCTTGCCCTTGGAAGGGACATGTGAAACAGTCCTACTTTTTGCTTATCGCACTACTTGTATCATTCTGCTTTAACGCACCTTTTTGAATAAACAATGCATATCATTAAGACTATTATTGCATTCCTCCTTTTTATATATATGATCATTCACGACATCTAGCACCTATACACTCTGGTATGGCTAATACGCTAGGGGCTCAAGCATACCCCATAATATGGCGTGAGAAGTCTGAACACTTTCGATAGTGCGGCACCCCGAACTTATAGCATTATATGCATCAGCTCCGAATCATGTCTTGGGTCAATAGTTGGGTTTGCCCGGCTCCCATGTTTTGGTACCTTACGTTCCGCTATATCGGCTAAGGTAGCACCGGGAGAACTACTGTGGTTGTGCCCCGGTTCTGCTGGGCTAAGCACCTCAGTAGAGAAAGCTAAAACTGACGGTCATGATAACGCGAGAGACTGGTCGCTGTTTGATAGGTTTCAAGTCCCTAAAGACTTATGCCGCTTAGAGCGAGGAGTCGGCCCTGTCCGGCTTAAGGCGTGTATCGTGCCCCGAAATCGGCCTTCCGAATACTAGGGGCTTCGCCGAAATTTAAAATTATAGAATTATATGGCTAAGTGAGAGTGATAATGCATTATGGTCTTATTGCCTTGTTCGTTGTGCTGAGCACTTCCCTCGAAGGACCCAACAATGGGAACAAGAGTGCTCAGGTTTATCCCGAACACCCCAGCACTCATGGCGTGGGGGCAGAAGCCGACGACTAGCCATCTCTCGGATTTGATAAACAGTTGAACAGAAGGTAATATTTTAAATTCAGACAAGCGTTGCATAGCGCATATGAACAAGTTTTCATAATACAGGATCACACGAGCAAGTTTACTCAAATATTACATCTTTCATACACTCGTCCGCTACGAGACGGGCACCCTTCAGGACACCCTCATAGTACATCTCGGGGTGGCGATGCTCCTTGCCCTGCGGCGGCCCTTCCTTCACCAGCGTCACGGCGTCCATCTTGGCCCATTGCACCTTCACACGGGCGAAAGCCCGGCGTGCACCTTCGATGCAGATGGACCGCTTGATGAATTCCAGCCGTGGGCAGGCATCCACAAGCCGCCTCACCAGGCCGAAGTAGCTGTTGGGAAGGGCGTCGCCAGGCCACATCCGGACTATAAAGCCCTTCATGGCCTATTCGGCCGCCTTGTGCAGCTCGACCAGTTGCTTCAGCTGGTCGCTCGGAGGCATCGGGTGTTCAGTCCCAGTATACTGAGACCAGAACAACTTCTCTGTTGAGCTTCCCTCCTCGGCCTGGTAAAACTGTGCGGCATCCGACACACTGCGGGGCAAATCTGTGAATGCTCCTGGAGAGCTCCGGATTCGGGTAAGTAACAAGTAATTTACTTTCACATGCTTGCTTTGCATATAGAATGCCTTACCCGCCGCTATTTTCTTAATCGCATCAATCTCCCGGAGGGCCTTTTGGGCTTCGGCCTTGGCATTCTTTGCGCTCTCGAGGGCTGCGACAAGCTCGGACTCTCGCGTCTTCAAGTCAAGCTCCAACGCCTCGTGCTTCGTCACGAGAGCGTGGAGCTCTTGCTGCACCTCGCCCACCTGTGCCTCCTGCCTTTCCCGCTTGGTGCGCTCCTTGGCCGCTTTGTTTTCGGCCTCGGATAGCGCTTGCTTCAGGGTCGCCACCTCGGTCGTGGCCCCTGGCAAATTTATGACGATCCTGTCATTTTGCAATCGCATTCTTTTTTATATATCCATAGACTAGGTATTACTTACCTTTGTTCTCCTCGAGCTGCCTCTTGGCAAGGCCGAGCTCTTCCTTGGACCCTTTGAGGTCCTGCTTCAGTGCGGCGACCTCCGCAGTCAGTGCGGCAGAGGCCAGCAGCGAAGCCTGCATACGCATATAGACATACTTATATTAGACTCCTGCGATATTGTTTGATCCTCTGTTCAGCTTTTCTTTGTGAACACCGAACAGAGCATCAGGGGCTACTGTCTATGCGGTAATATTTTCCCTATATTTCAAATACTTACCTCAAAGGCTGTTAGAAGGCTGGCACAGGCTTCAGTCAGTCCGCTCTTGGCGGACTGAACCTTCTGGATCACCGCACTCATAATAGTGCGGTGCTCTTTGTCGATGGAAGCGCTGCGAAGCGCTCCCAATAGACTGTCCGGTGCCTCTGGATGGACAGAGGTCACCGACACAGGCGTCTTGCCCCTTTTGGAAGGAGGCCGCCTGCCTGAGTCCGGAACCACTGGAGGTTCCGGCGCGGTGTTTGGCTGAGGGCCTAACTTGGAGCCCTCGGGAGCCATGCTCCCTCTGCTCCCGGAATCCGGAAGGTCGCCTTGAGGCGCCTCCGGGACTGTCTCCCCTCGACCCGGTGCCTCCTGAGAGAATACCTCGGCATTGTCCGTAGGGCAAGGGGAGGTGGCGGTCGGAAGTGGATCGCTATCCATATTCGATGAGCCCAGGGAGCCGTCCGACGAAGATACATCGATACGGGCTCATGGCGGTCTGCATAATCATAATTCGGTGTTAGGAGAAGTAGTGCGAAAAAGGTATGCTATGAGTTACTCTGGCATTCGAATACTTACGACTTCGCCAGGGGCTTGGCCCTGAGCAGCCACTCGTCTTCGCCTTCGGCGGCGGTGGTGGAGTAGTCCGGAAGGAGAGTCCTTCCCTTCTTGGACCCTTCGCCCCCCGGTTGGGGCCGCCTTCCTTTTCTTGTCTCCCCCAACTGGAGGGGGAGCATCTTCATCTTCCTCCTCGTCTTTGGGGGAGGAGTGCGTTGCGGAGTTATCGGACGATGAGTCTGATAACACCTGGCGTCGAGAACTCTTTCGGGTTCCCTTGGCCTTCTTGGTCTTCTCCGGCACCTTGTAAGGAGCCGGAGTCAGCATCTCCGTCAGGAGAGCGTCCGCAGTGTCTTCGGGTAGAGGGCCCGGACAATTAATCTGCCCCAACGTCTCCACCCAGTCCTGTCAAAGGCATGGAGCTCAGACCCCGCACATGGTTAAGCTAGGGGAAATAAATATCCTACCAGATGTATAGAACTCATCAAATGTGCTAGGCGCTTCGCGCTTAGCTCGCGGTCCTCGGTGAGAGAGGGAGGGACCTCGGCGCCCTTGAACAGCACCCTCCAGACGTCCTTGTGCGTCGTGTCGAAGAGCTCACTCAGAGTTTGGTGCTGGGCCGGGTCGAACTCCCACAAGTTGAAATCCCGTTGTTGACATGGGAGGATCCGGCGGATGAGCATGAGCTGGACTATGTTGACAAGCTTGAGCTTCTTGCCTGCCATATTCCAGATACATTTCTGGAGTCCGTCCAGCTCCACCGATGAACCCCAGGACAGGCCCTTCTCTTTCCAGGAGGTGAGCTGCGTGGGGATTCCGGATCGAAACTCGGGGGCAGCCACCCAGTTGGTGTCACGCGGCTCGGTGATGTAGAACCACGCCGATTGACACCCCTTTATGGTCTCCACGAAGGAGCCTTAAAGCCATATAACATTGGGCATCTTGCCCACCATGGCTCCGCCGCATTCTGCTTGTTGGCCACCCACCACCTTCGGCTTGATATTGAAGGTCTTTAACCACAGGCGGAAGTGGGGCCAGATGCGGAGGAAAGCCTCACACACGACGATGAACGCCGAAATGTTGAGGATGAGTTCGGGGCCAGATCATGGAAGTCCAGCCCGTAGTAGAACATGAGACCACGGATGAACGGATGGAGGGGAAACACTAGTCCGCGGAGGAAGTGGTGGAGGAAAACTACCCTCTCGTGAGGTTCAGGGGTAGGAACGATCTGCCCCGCAGCGGGTAGCCGATGCGCGATATTCGCGGCTAAGTATCCGGCTCCGTGCAGCTTCTTGATGTGTCCCTCCATAACGGAGGAAGCCATCCATTTGCCTCCCGCTCCGGACATGATTGGAGAAGGTTGAGGGGAAGGATGTGGACTTGGGCATTGGAGCTCGAGTGCGCAAGAACGGATGAGCAAGGAGGAAGAAGGCATAGGTAGAAAAAGGTTAAACCTTGTCCCCTTATAAGGGCAGCCGAAACTATGCGCCCCCACTAGCCTGGTAAAACTCGCTTGTCCCCCAAGTGCCGTAATTGATGGCGCGGTTGGGTTACCCACGCCCGTATTGATGAGAATCCCGTAATAAGGGGGACACGATCTCTGCTTTGACAAGACGTGTCAAGAAACTGCCTCGCGTTATGTGCGGGGCTAGTTAAAGGAAACGGTTCGAATAATCACCGGGCCATGACATAATGTCATGTTGCCAAAATGTGTCAGCAGATTAGATTTGTGGAAATATTATTCTCTCTACAGTGGTACGTGCAACTTATTTTGCAGGGTTAGACACTATCCTTGTATTCAACTTCTTCCGTGGTGTATTCGGAGGAACCCGCCTTGCAATGCCGAAAACAACACTGCGCGCCGGACTCATCGTCATTGAATCCTGGTTCAGGGGCTACTGAGGGAGTCCTGGATTAGGGGGTCTCTGGACAGCCGGACTATATCCTTTTGCCGGACTGTTGGACTATGATGATACAAGATTGAAGACTTCGTCTCGTGTCCGGATAGGACTCTACTTGGCGTGGAAGGCAAGCTAGGCAATATGGATATGTATATCTCCTCCTTTGTAACCGACCTTGTGTAACCCTAGCCCGTTCCGGTGTCTCTATAAACCGGAGGGTTTTAGTCCATAGGGCAACATACAATCATACCATAGGCTAGCTTCTAGGGTTTAGCCTCTCCGATCTCGTGGTAGATCAACTCTTGTAATACTCATATCTTCAAGAATAAATCAAGAAGGACGTAGGGTTTTACCTCCATCAAGAGGGCCCGAACCTGGGTAAAATATCGTGTCCCCTGCCTCCTGTTACCATCTGCCTTAGACGCACAGTTCGGGACCCCCTACCCGAGATCTGCCGATTTTGACACCGACAGCCCCCCTCCCTGAGACCTCACCGAATCTCGTGCTAACCAGGATGTTGGAGATCGCGCCTTATCAAGCGCCCTCAAGAGAAGATAAAGGGGGGACAAGGAGGCTAGCACCTCCGCGAAGGAGGTTAGCCGGGGGGGAGGAACTGAAACTTCCTCTCCCTAGGGACGGAAGAGAACCGCCTCAGAGGACCCGGAGACAATGGTCTCCAAATGGGGGAAGAAATCTCCGCCGGAGGGTCCTACCCTGGGGGATACCCTGGCCGCACTATGCCCTCAAGGGGATCAGCCCTCCACCGAGCTGTAAGTAAAAGGGTAAATGAAAATATCTCGCTTTACCTCTGAGTAAAATAACCGAGGCATTTATCTTGCAGTTCAGAACTTAACCCTTCTCAGCAGAGCTCGTCTTCAGGGGATCTTCTTCCAGAGATGATGGAGAGCGAAACGCCTCCCCCTGCCATACCGCCTCATGAGGCGGACGACCCCGAGGTGTCGTCGCGGAGGGTTTCTCCTGATCCGGCAAGGCCAGAAGGTAATCCTATGGCCACCCGAAGTCCTCAGTATCCGGCTTTTGAAAAGAGCAATCAAAAGAGTCCGACACTATCTGGTGTGCGTTCGGACGTACTGAGGGATCTGCTAGAGCAAGTGGCTATCTCAGAAGAGCACCACACGTTGATGGGTACGGTGATTGAAAGGATTTCGTCCGCCGAAAGCGGGTTGCATGAAGCCTTTATGAGTCTACTATCGGGTTTTGAGGTACACGAAACGATGTACATTGTTGATAGTACCGCACATTTTTAGATGCGCCCTGTGTAGATAGTAGCCCCTGAGACTGTGGTTGTCGTCGAAAACGGCGACAAACAGAGGATCATAGTCCCTGGTAATAACCGGACCGCCTTTATGTGTAGGTGGTTGAAGCTCCGGTGGCTAGCCGGACTGATGGTTTTGCCAAACTAAAGCGGCAGCTGGATGCGGCAGATGCCGTCATCATGCTTGTCAACAAGCGGCTTGATGAGGCACATGGTAGGTGATTTTTCTGGTGATTGTCACATAATAAGAGCATCATGATGCCAGTATCTTTAATATGTTGTGACTGCAGATGGAGCTGCCACCGTGGAGACCCTTCGGGCGGAGCTTGCCCGAGCCAAGGAGCAAGCAAGGAGTAGCAATGCAACCGCTTTAAAGGCGGCCGAAGAGTTAAGGGCCGAACAGGCCGCACATTGCGAGAGCAAAGAAAAAATTGCGAAGATGGCCGTGGAGTTAAAAGATGCTGTTGACCGTTACCGGCTTCTTGAAGAAGAAAACCGGGCGAAGGCGACGGACCTGGAGAAGGCCCAGGTGGCTGCCAAGGAAGCCCACTCCAAAATTACAGCGACGAAGGAGGAGCTGAATCAAGCCGCGGATATCGTTTCTGGGAAGCCCTTCTTGTTGCGGACTAAGTTCGGAGATCCGAAATATGCTCCTCTGGACCGGCTATGGAGTTCTGCAGACGAGTACATGGATTTGGCTGCAAGTGCTGCTGATGCGGCCGAGTACTTCAAGGATCAGAAAGGTCCTGAAGTGGAGAAGCTGTTCTGGTCACAGTTTCATGCTCCAGTCCGTCCGCTGTTGCTGAATGAGCGATTGACCGGTTGGGCCGAGCTCCATAGATTATCCGGACTTGCCATGAGGTCCGTTGTGGATCATCTGTGGCCAGGAGGGCCAAGGCCAAATAGCTACTTTAGCTTAGTGCAACAATTCCTTGGCGCTGTGCCACGCATCGATGCTGTAAAGAGGTCGGCGTGCATAGAAGGCTCGCGGATGACCCTTGCCCGTGTCAAAACATACTGGGCGGAGATGGATGCTACCACTGTTGCGGCACAGGGTTCGGCCATAGGCCGAGTGGCTGCCGAGCACTACTTTGAAGAAGTTCTTGAAGGCGCTCGTTTGATAGAGGCTCAGTGCTCGAAGAATATTATGTTTAAGTGACATGTATTCCCATTGTAAAAACAATGTTTTATTGAGTTTATCAAGGCTGTATTTATACTTTTGCCCGAAAGTACTATGATGCCTCCTGTGCGGCCGTTTATGTATGTATGTATATAACCTGAAAGATGGCAGTCGTCGGCTTCAGCCCGCACGCATATAATGCGGGGGTGTTCGCAGAAGACGCATGTTCACACTTGATCCAACATCTTGGTCCATTAAGGAGGTGATAGCGCAGCGAACTAGGCAATCGGACTATAATGCTTTAACACTTTCACTTAGCCAGAGGAGTTTGACAGTGGGGCTACTATATAGCCCCTGGTGGCTCCGCACTCATCCGGATTCGGGGCGCGTACATGCCTGGCCGGGAAACGGCCCTTCGTTAAGGCAGAGGAATCCCGGAGATTCCGCTAGGTCATCGAGTGGTTGACCAGTCTCACGCTATATCATGACAGTCAGTTTTCGGCTTTCTCTACTGAGGTGCTCGTCCGGATAAACCAGGGCACAATCGCAGTAGTTCTCCTGGTGCCGCCTTAGCCGATAGAGCGGAACGTAAGGCAGCAAAACACAGGAGCCAGGCAAACCCAACATTTGACCAAAGACATGATTCGGAGCTGATGCATATAAGGCCAAACTAGCGACGCCGAACACTCCCTAAGGTATTCGGTCTTTATGATGTAAACCGGGCCTAAACAGTGCCCTTTGTAATAAGCCCCTAGTGTCCTGGTACGTGCAATATTCTGACGTGGCCACATGCCAATACGTCAGCATCCTTCTCAATTGTACTAAGAATCCGGGGGATGTGTATCAACAAGAGACAGTAAAAAAGGTTTACGCAGGGTCTTAATCTAAAAAGAATCCTTGGAACGGGTCCTTGCTGCACGTCTGCGCTTGTGTCTCCGTTGTGCCGTATCCTGGACGGGTGTAGCATGATGGTCATCTGTAAAAGAGAGGAACTTAGTTGAAAAGTTGTCATGCAAAAAGGTAGGTTATACTAAATAAACCATGTACAGTTCAAGATAAGTAAGGTTGAGCCTAATTGTCACTTGTTTACACGCGTTGAGCCCCTTGTATTGTTATAGGGGTATAGCCATCAAACCTGTATCAATTATATATAGCCGCACCGGACTTGTCTAACCATGTCCGTGGTCTTAACGACCTGTCAGATGCTCTAGTTGGTGAGGCCGTCTAGTGTGCGGCCGCCAGGGCGGTCGCACGGTCTTCCGCGCGCAAGTAGCGCTCAATATTTCCATTTACTGTAATGATGCCACGTGGAACGGGCATCTTAAGCATGAGAGAAGAGTAATGCGGTATTGCGTTAAAGAGAGCGAAAGCTTCGCGTCCGAGTAGTGCTTGGTAGCCACTTTGGAACGGAGCGATGTGGAAGGTTAAATTTTCAGTGCGGAAGTTATTGGGAAAGACAAATATAACCTCTAGTAGCAGGGAGCCCGTGCAATGGGCTTTTGGGCCTGGCGTTACTCCTTTAAAGGTAGTATTGCTATGGCTGATTTTTGTTGGGTCTATCCCCATTTTGCGGACTGTGTCCTGATATATCAGGTTTAAACTACTGCCGCCGTCCATCAGGACTCGTGTGAAGTGGTATCCGTCAATTATCGGCTCTAACACCAAGGCAGGCCATCCTGCATGCCGGATACTTGCTGAGTAATCTCGATGGTCAAAGGTGATCGGTTGGGACGACCAGTGGCAGAACTCCGCGATGATAGGCCCTGGGGCATGTGTCTCTAAGGGTGCCGCTTTGTTTCTCCCCTTTATCACGTGTAACACGTTTACTGTTTTGACTTCTGGTGGGAATTTCTTCCGTTCCCCAGTGCTTTGCTTGCGAGGCTGATCCTCGTCTTCGCTTGGTGTATCCTGCCCCTTGTGTTCGGCGTTGAGCTTGCCGGACTGCTTGAAGACCCTACATTCTCTATGGGTATGATTTGATGGTTTATCGGGGGTGCTGTGGACCTGACATATTTTGTCCAAAATCTTGTTTAGGCTGGACAGTTCATCTCTCTTGCCTTTGGAGGGCAACTTTTGCTGACCTGGCCGAGAGCTTCTGAATCCGGCGTTTACCGTCGTGCTCTTTGGGCTGTCTTCTTTATTTCGGCGCTTGTTTTTGCTGCGTCGTGGCTTCCCATTTCCATCCCTGACTTCGGATGTACTTGGGTCGCTGGTGCTACATCGGGCTAACCAGCTGTCCTCGCCCGCGTAAAAGCGGGTCATGAGGCTTGTTAATGCTGCCATTGTTCTCGGCTTTTCTTGGCCGAGGTGTCTGGCAAGCCATTTGTCTCGAACACTGTGCTTGAAAGATGCTAAGGCTTCGGCGTTCGGATAGTCGACTATTTGGTTCTTTTTAGTGAGAAACCTGTTCCAAAGCTTTCAGGCTGACTCTCCGGGCTGTTGAGTTATATGACTTAAATCGTCTGCATCCGGTGGTCGGACATAGGTCCCTTGAAAATTTGCCTGAAAAGCGTCTTCGAGCTCTTCCCAGCTTCCAATGGAGTTTTTGGGGAGGCTTTTAAGCCAGTGCTGAGCTGGCCCTTTGAGCTTGAGGGGTAAGTACTTGATGGCGTGCAGATCGTCTCCTCGAGCCATGTGGATACGGAGGATGTAGTCCTCAATCCAGACCCCAGGGTCTGTCATTCTGTCGTACGCCTCTATGTTTACGGGTTTGAATCCCTCTGGAAATTCATGGTCCAGCACCTCATCGGTGAAACATAGGGGGTGTGCGGCACCCCTGTATTTGGGTGTACCGTGGTTTTTGGATTTTTGTTGTGTTGCATTGCATGCTGGAGCGCGCTTGCTTGGCCCGTAGATAGATCTGGTTGCGCCGTCCTTTTGATGCGAGCCCTCACGTGGATCACGTACTGGCTTGTGTGCGGCATCGTTTGCCGCTCTATGTTGGCCACGAGGTCGTCTATCCGACCGGATGGTTGTTTTGTTTTTTGATTGCGGGGGATCTAAGGCCTCCTCATCGAATTCAGGTAGCAGCTTTCGCTTCGGGTGTCTCTTTGTGTGGCGATTACCGCCGTATTTTGCTGCAGTGTTGAGTACTTCACTCCATCTGATTCTGAGTGTGTCTTGTGCAGCCCTAAGCCTTTGCTTCTGCTTTTTCAGACACCTCACAGTGGCAACAAGCCCTTGATGGGTATTCTGTTGCTCCGGGTGCCCGTTCGGTGTGATGTCATCCCGACTGTTATCTTCGTCGGACTCTGGTTGTTCGGTTTGATTCTCTGTGTTGCCGTGGTTGGACGGTGGTTCAATACCATGTCCGTCGTCCGCTGGCTCACCCTGCTCTATCGCTGGGTCTGTATGATCGCTGTTTCTGCCGAGGCGGGATTTGGAGCGGCGCTTACGCCGCCGCTTTGACTGCTTCTCGAGGGATCGATCCTTCGCTGTGTCCTTCCATTCCTCGTCGTCGTTTTCTTTGGGTGTGTCCACCATGTATACATCATATGATGAAGTGGGCGTCCAGTTCCCTGCGGGCATTGGCTCCTATTCGTCTCCTGCATCGTCGTCCATACCGTCGATGTCTTCGGAGTCGAAGTCGAGCATGTCGGTCAGATCGTTGACAGTGGCTACTAAGTGGGTGGTGGGTGGGCGGCAAATTTCTTCGTCATCCGCATTCCAATCCTGCCGGACATAGTTCGGCCAGGACTCTCCTGACAAGGAGAGAGACTTTAATGAATTCAGTATGTCGCCGAAGGGCGAGTGCTGAAAGATATCTGCGGAGGTGAACTCCATGATCGGCGCCCAGTCAGATTCGATAGGCACGGGCGCAGGCAGTTCGGAGTCCGTGGCCGGGGAAGGATCCGGTAGTTCGGCGACACGACTCTCGTTAGGGGTGAAGTTAGTGTTTGGCTCCATCGCCGCTGACAGTGCGGCCTCCATGGCAGGGTCTATCCTCCCATCCTTGGATGGCGCAACTGGCTCCAAATTGAGGGTCGGAGCGGTCGCCGGTGCGAACACTGTCCGATGCTAGAGCTAAATCATGCACATCGTGACCGTGCGGCGCACTTGGCAAGGGCTCGAATCCGTCGAAGATCAAGTGTCTGTGGATATCGGTCGTGTGGTTTATGCTTCCAAACCTGACCTGGTGGCCAGGGGCGTAGCTCTCGATCTGCTCCAGATGGCCAAGCAAGTTGGCCCGCAGTGCGGAGCCGCCGAATACAAAAATCTATCCAGGGAGAAAAGTCTCACCCTGGACTGCGTCGCTATTGATGATCGAAGGAGCCATCAAGCCTAACGATGACGACACAGAGGAACTCTCAATGAAAGCACCAATGTCACTGTCAAAACCGGCGTATCTTGGGTGGTGGGTCCCGAACCGTGGTCTAAGGCGGATGGTAATAGGAGGCAGGGGACACGATGTTTACCCAGGTTCGGGCCCTCTTGATGGAGGTAATACCCTACGTCCTGCTTGATTGTTCTTGATAATATGAGTAGTACAAGAGTTGATCTACCACGAGATCGAAGAGGCTAAACCCTAAAAGCTAGCCTATGGTATGATTGTCTGTTGTTGGTCCTATGGACTAAACCCTCCGGTTTATATAGACACCGGAGGGGGCTAGGGTTACACAGAGTTGGTTACAAGGAAGGAGATCTACATATCCGTATTGCCAAGCTTGCTTTCCACGCCAAGGAGAGTCCCATCCGGACACGGGACGAAGTCTTCAATCTTATATCTTCATAGTCCAACAGTCCGGCCAAAGGATATAGTCCGGCTGTCCAGATACCCCCTAATCCAGGACTCCCTCAATGCTGCCTAAATTGGATACATTTGTTTTGCTTACAAATGAAGGGCCTAGCTTGGACAAGAAAGATGAACCTTGGAGCAAGTTCAAGCATGGAGATGATGGCATGCGCAAGGGGAACAAGAACGGAGTTACAAGTGATGATTCCAGGACTTTGAAGCCACCATAATGAATGCATGAAACCTTGGACGGAATATACAAGATGCCACTTCATAAATTTCGTCCAGACGCTATTCTAGGTGCTGCTTCACCTTATTTTTGGGCCAGGCCCATGTAATTTCGAAATACTTGATTATAGACAGTTTTTAGAGTCCGTATCTGTGGGGAAACAAGAGTTAGAATTGGTTTCAGACCCCTCCTCCAAGGGCCACGAAATTCCCCCTCTCTCCTCCATATATACATCAATTAGGGCATCTTTTAGACTTTGAGTTTTGTTTAGATTAAAAGTTCGCCATAGCTACAACTTCACGTACTTGGTTTGTGTTCAACGACGAGACCAAGATGTCACAAAACCCCACCTTGATCAATAAAGCTTTCATCTTATATTCGCAATATCCAGATTGGAATCTCAGTTCTTCGTTTGCTCGCAGGAAACAGACCTTCGTGGCCAGGTTGATCGTGCTCCGGCGTGGTCAATAACCTCTCGGAGTTGGTTTAGCGATTGCTAAGGCACGACGTCCTCGCAGGTTCGTAGTCGGATCGTCAAAGTCGACTTCCTCCAAAACGATAGCCACCATCTCATCGAAAGACGGGACACCTTGGCCTCTATCACTTCCTCTGGCTGGCCCTCAAGGACAGGCACCATATGCGGGACAACATGCTAAGGAAGCAATGGACAAGGCTTGTAAAACACAACGGATGCGATCTATGTCCAGCAGCTAAGACGATGCATCATATTTTACTCAGATGCAAACTTTCCCAACTTGTTTGGGCCAAGGCCGGACTCCTGGATTCTACAAGCTCCACCGAAACTGCAGCGGACTTCCTGGCCTCTGGGGTAGCGAGGGAGGCATATGGCGCGCTTTGGAATGTTTTCTTTGCAGCTGGTGTAGTGTCCTGCTACCTCTTGAGAAGTGCGTTGATTTTCCCTTGAAGAGGAAAGGGTGATGCAGTAAAGCAGCGTAAGTATTTCCCTCGGTTTTTGAGAACAAAGGTATCAATCCAGTATGATACCACGCACGAGTCACGTTGTACCTACACAAACAAATAAGAACCTCGCAACCAACGCGATAAAGGGGTTGTCAATCCCTTCATGGCCACTTCCAAGAGTGAGATCTGATAGAGACGATAATAATAAGATAAATATTTTTGGTATTTTTATGATATAGATTGAAAGTAAAGATTGCAAAATAAAATAGATTGGAAACTTGTATGATGGAGAATAGAGCCGGGGGCCATAGGTTTCACTAGTGGCTTCTCTTAAGATAGCATAAGTATTACAGTGGGTGAACAAATTATTGTCGAGCAATTGATAGAAAAGCGAATAATTATGAGAATATATAGGTACGATCATGTATATAGGCATCACGTCCGTGACAAGTAGACCGACTCATGCCTGCATCTACTACTATTACTCCACACATCGACTGCTATCCAGCATGCATCTAGAGTATTAAGTTCATAAGAACAGAGTAACGCCTTAAGCAAGATGACATGATGTAGAGGGATAAACTCATGCAATATGATATAAACCCCATATTTTTATCCTCGATGGCAACAATACAATACGTGTCGTTTCCCTTTCTGTCACTGGGATCGAGCACCGCAAGATTGAACCCAAAGCTAAGCACTTCTCCCATTGCAAGAAAGATCAATCTAGTAGGCCAAACTAAACTGATAATTTGAAGGGACTTGCAAAGATAACCAATCATACATAAAAGAATCCAGAGAAGATTCAAATACTGTTCACAGATAAACTTGATCATAAACCCATAATTCATAGGATCTTGACAAACACACCGCAAAAAGAGTTACATCGAATAGATCTCCAAGAAGATTGAGGAGAACTTTGTATTGAGATCCAAAGAGAGAAGAATCCATCTAGCTAATAACTATGGACCCGAAGGTCTGAGGTAAACTACTCACACATCATCGGAGGGGCCATGGAGTTGATGTAGAGGCCCTCCGTGATCAATGCCCCCTCCAGCGGAGCTCCGGAAAAGGCCCCAAGATGGGATCTCTTGGGTACAGAAGGTTGCGGCGGTGGAATTAGGGTTTTGCGGTGCTCCTGGATGTTCTCGGGGTATATGAATATATATAGGAGGAAGAAGTAGGTCGGTGGAGCAACGAGGGGCCCACGAGGGTGGAGGGCGCACCCAGGGGGTAGGCGCGCCCCCTGCCTCGTGGCCTCCTCGATTATTTCTTGACATCCACTCCAAGTCCCCTGGATCACGTTTGTTCCAAAAATCACGCTCCCGAAGGTTTCATTCCGTTTGGACTCTGTTTGATATTCCTTTTCTACGAAACACTGAAATGGGCAAAAAAACAGCAATTTGGGCTGGGCCTCCGGTTAATAGGTTAGTCCCAAAAATAATATAAAAGTGTAAAATAAAGCCCATTAACATCCAAAATAGATAATATAATAGCATGAACAATCAAAAATTATAGATATGTTTGAGACGTATCATGTCCCTTTGGCATGCCAGGAATGCACAAGTCTTCCATAACAATCTCTGGACGGCCGGGAAGATTCTTACTGAGGTTGCCGAGCTGCTCATGCTTTGGAGGCTGCGAGCACCAGGAGGAAATGCAAGAGAACTTCTAACTACTTGGGCTAATGTAATGGTGCAAGGATAGTTGCACAGAAGTCCTCCATCCTTCTTTCCCCTTTCTTGTTTTCCTTTTCCGGCTTGGCGTTGGCCTGCTGCACACTCAGTGCGGCGCTCACATCGCCTTCATGTAAAATGACTTTGGTCTCTCGGGCTTGCTACCTCTTGAGCATGCGTTGGTTTTCCCTTGAAGAGGAAAGGGTGATGCAGCAAAGTAGCATAAGTATTTCCCTCAGTTTTTGAGAACCAAGGTATCAATCCAGTAGGAGACTGCACACAAGTCGCCTAGTACCTACACAAACAAACAAGAACTCGCAACCAACGCGATAAAGGGGTTGTCAATTCCTTCACGGTCACTTACGAAAGTGAGATCTGATAAAGATAATAATATAAATATTTTTGGTATTTTTGTTGTATAGATTGACAAGTAAAGATTGCAAAATAAAATAAATAGTAAACTAGAATTGTAGATCGGAAACTTATATGATGTAAAGTAGACCCGGGGGCCATAGGTTTCACTAGTGGCTTCTCTCAAGAGAGCATATATTACGGTGGGTGAACAAATTACTATCGAGCAATTGATAAAAAGCGCATAGTTATGAGGATATCTAGGCATGATCATGAACATAGGCATCACATGCATGTCAAGTAGACCAAAAGGATTCTGCATCTACTACTATTACTGCACACATTGACTGCTATCCAGCATGCATCTAGAGTATTAAGTTCATAAGAACAGAGTAACGCATTAGGCAAGGTGACATGATGTAGAGGGATAAACTCAAGCAATATGATATAAACCCCATCTTTTTATCCTCGATGGCAACAATACAATATGTGTTGGTTCCCTTTCTGTCACTGGGATCAAGCACCGCAAGATTGAACCCAAAGCTAAGCACTTCTCCCATCGCAAGAAAGATCAATCTAGTAGGCCAAACCAAACCGATAATTCGAAGAGACTTGCAAAGATATCAAATCATGCATATAAGAATTCAGAGAAGAATCAAATATTATTCATAGATAATCTTGATCATAAACCCACAATTCATTGGATCTCGACAAACACACCGCAAAAAGTATTACATCGAATAGATCTCCAAGAACATCGAGGAGAACTTTGTATTGAGATCCAAAGAGAGAGAAAAGGCCATCTAGCTAATAACTATGGACCCGAAGGTCTGTGGTAAACTACTCACACATCATCAGAGAGGCTATGGTGTTGATGTAGAAGCCCTCCATGATCGAATCCCCCTCAGGCAGATCGCCGGAAAAGGCCCCAAGATGGGATCTCACAGGTACAGAAGGTTGCGGCGATGGAAAAGTGGTTTCGTGGCTCCCCTGGATGTTTTCAGGGTATAAGAGTATATATAGGCAAAAGAAGTAGGTCGGTGGAGCTATGGGGGGCCCATGGGGTTGGGTAGCGCGCCTACCCCCCGGGCGTGCCTCCCTATCTCGTGGCCGCCTCGTTGCTTCCTTGACCTCCACTCCAAGTCTCCTGGATTGCATTTGTTCCAAAAAAGTTCCTCGCGAAGGTTTTGTTCCGTTTGATATTCCTTTTCTGTGAAACACTGATATAGGCAAAAAAACAGCAATTTGCACTGGGCCTTCGGTTAATAGGTTAGTCCCAAAAATAATATACAAGTGCATAATAAAGCCCATTAAACATCCAAAACATATAATATAATAGCATGGAACAATAAAAAATTATAGATACCTTGGAGATGTATCAAGCATCCCCAAGCTTAATTCCTGCTCGTCCTCGAGTAGGTAAATGATAAAAACAGAATTTTTGATGTGGAATGCTACCTAACATAATTTTCAATGTAATTCTATTTATTGTGGCATGAATGTTTAGATCCAAAAGATTCTAGAAAATTTTTTAATATTGACATAAAAATAATAATACTTCAAGCATACTAACCAAGCAATTACGTCTTATCAAAATAACATAGCCAAAGAAAGCTTATCCCTAGAAAATCATATAGTTTGGCCATGCTTCATTTTCATCATACAAAATGCTCCCATCATGCACAACCCAAATGACAAGCCAAGCAATTGTTTCATACTTAGTCTTTTTAAACTCTTTCAACTTTCACGCAATATATGAGCGCGAGCCATCGACATAGCACTATGGGTGGAATAGAATATGATGATGGAGGTTGTGTGAGAATACAAAAGGGAGAAAGTCTCACATTGACGCAGCTAATCAACGGGCTATGGAGATGCCCATCAATTGATGTCAATGCAAGGAGTAGGGATAGCCATGCAACAGCTGCACTAGAGCTATAAATATATGAAAGCTCAACAAAAGAAACTAAGTGGGTGTGCATCCAACTTGCTTTCTCATGAAGACCTAGGGCATTTTGAGGAAGCCCATCATTGGAATATACAAGCCAAGTTCTATAATGAAAAATTCCCACTAGTATATGAAAGTGACAAAATAAGAGACTCTCTATCATGAAGATCATGGTGCTACTTTGAAGCACAAGTGTGGAAAAAGGATAGTAACATTGCCCCTTCTCTCTTTTTCTCTCATATTTTTTTATTTGGGCCTTTTTCTCCTTTTTTATGGCCGTTTTTTCCGTCCGGAATCTCATCCTAACTTATGGGGGCATCATAGTCTCCATCATCCTTTCCTCACATGGGACAATGCTCTAATAATGAAAATCATCACACTTTTATTTACTTACAACTCAAGAATTACAACTCGATACTTAGAACAAAATATGACCCTATGTGGATGCCTCCGGCGATGTACCGGGATGTACAATGAATCAAGAGTGACATGTATAAAAGAATTATGAAGGTGGCTTTGCCACAAATACAATGTCAACTACATGATCATGCAAAGCAATATGACAATGATGGAGCGTGTCATAATAAACGGAACGGTGGAAAGTTGCTTGGCAATATATCTCGGAATGGCTATGGAAATGCCATAATAGGTAGGTATGGTGGCTGTTTTGAGGAAGATATAAGGAGGCTTATGTGTGATAGAGCGTATCATATCACGGGGTTTGGATGCACCGGCGAAGGTTGCACCAACTCTCGAGGTGAGAAAGTGCAATGCACGGTACTGAAGAGGCTAGCAATGATGGAAGGGTGAGAGTGCATATAATCCATGGACTCAACATTAGTCATAAAGAACTCACATACTTATTGCAAAATCTACAAGTCATCAAAACCAAGCACTACGCGCATTCTCCTAGGGGGTAGATTGGTAGGAAAAGACCATCGCTCGTCCCCGACCGCCACTCATAAGGAAAGCAATCAAAGAACACCCCATGCTTCAAATTTGTCACACAACGTTTACCATATGTGCATGCTACAGGACATGCAAACTTCAACACAAGTATTTCTCAATTCCACAATTACTCAAGTAGCACGACTCTAATATTACCACCTTTATATCTCAAAACAATTATAAAGTATCAAGTTTCTCATAGTATTTAATGCATTCTATATGAATTCTTTTACTATACCCATCCTGGATGCCTATCATATTAGGACTAATTTTATAGCCAAAGCAAATTACCATGCTGTTCTAAAAGACTCTCAAAATAATATAAGTGAAGCATGAGAGATCAATAATTTCTATAAAATAAAACCACCCCCGTGCTCTAAAAAGGTATGAGTGAAGCACTAGAGCAAAATTATCTAGCTCAAAATATATAAGTGAAGCACATAAAGTATTCTAATAAATTATGATTCATGTGTGTCTCTCCCAAAAGGTGTGTACAGCAAGGATAATTGTGGTAAACTAAAAAGCAAAGACTCAAATCCTACAAGACGCTCCAAGCAAAACAAATATCATGTGGTGAATAAAAATATAGCCTCAAGTAAAGTTACCGATAGACGAAGACGAAAGAGGGGATGCCTTCCGGGGCATCCCCAAGCTTAGGATTTTGGTTGTCCTTGAATTTTACCTTAGGGTGCCTTGGGCATCCCCAAGCTTAGGATTTTGGTTGTCCTTGAATTTTACCTTAGGGTGCCTTGGGCATCCCCAAGCTTAGGCTCTTGCCACTCCTTGTTCCAAAATCCATCAAATCTTTACCCAAAAACTTGAAAACTTCACAACACAAAACTCAACAGAAAATCTCACGAGCTCCGTTAGTATAAGAAAACAAACCACCACTTTAATGTATTGTAATGAACTCATTCTTTATTTATATTGGTTTTAAACCTAATGTATTACAACTTCTCTATGGTTCATACCCCGATACTAGCCATAGATTCATCAAATTAAGCAAACAGCACACGAAAAACAGAATCTGTCAAAAAACAGAACAGTCTGTAGCAATTTGGAAGTTTCAAATACTTCTGTAACTCAAAAAATCCTGAAAAATTAGGACATCCTAATAATCTGTATATTGATCTACCGCAGTTGGAATTGGTATTTTATCGCTCTCTGGTAAAAAACGAAAATTATTCTCGTGAGCGCAAACTTTCTGTTTTTTTCAGCAAGATCAAATAACAATCACCCAAGAAGATCCTAAAGGCTTTACTTGGCACAAACACTAATTAAAACATAAAAGACACAATCATAACAAAGGATAGATGATTTATTTATTACTAAACAAGAACAAAATGTAAGTAACAAAAATAAAACTGGGTTGCCTCCCAGCAAGCGGTATCGTTTAACGCCCCTAGCTAGGCATAAAAACAAGAATAGATCTAGGTATTGTCATCTTTGGTATGCAATCCATAAGTGGCTCTCATAATAGATTCATAAGGTAATTTAATTTTCTTTTTAGGAAAGTGTTCCATGTCTTTCCATAACGAAAATTGGAATCTAATGTTTCCTTCTTTCATGTTAATAATTGCACCAATCGTTCTAAGGAAAGGTCTACCAAGAATAATAGGACATGTAGGATTGCAATCTATATCAAGAACAATGAAATCTACGGGCACATAATTCCTATTTGCAACAATAAGAACATCATTAATCCTTCCCATAGGTTTCTTAATGGTGGAATCCGTGATATGCAAATTTAAAGAACAATCATCAAGTTCATGGAAACCTAGCACATCACACAAAGTTTTTGGAATCGTGGAAACACTAGCACCCAGATCACATAAAGCATAGCATTCATGATCTTTAATCTTAATTTTAATAGTAGGTTCCCACTCATCATAAAGTTTTCTAGGAATATAAACTTCTAATTCAAGCTTTTCTTCATAAGATTGCATTAAAGCATCAACAATATGTTTAGTAAAGGCCTTATTTTGATCGTAAGCATGAGGAGAATTTAACACGGATTGCAACAAGGAAATACAATCTATCAAAGAACAACTATCATAATTAAATTCCTTGAAATCCAAAATAGTGGATTCATTGCTATGTAAAGTTTTGACCTCTTCAATCCCAATTTTACCAATTTTTGCATCAAGATCTAAAAGCTTCGAAACATTGGGACGCCTTTTAACTAAAGTTGACTCATCTCCAGTCCCATCTTTATCAAGATTCATATTGGAAAACAAAGATTTAATAGGAGACACATCAATCACTTTTAGATCTTCATCATTATTATCATGAAAACTAGAAGAACATGCTTTCACAAAGCAATCTTTTTTTAGCATGCATCCTAGCGGTTCTTTCTTTGCACTTGTCAATGGAAATTCTCATGGCTTTGAGAGACTCATTGATGTCATGCTTAGGTGGAATAGATCTAAGTTTCAAAGAATCAACATCAAGAGAAATTTTATCCACGTTCCTAGCCAACTCATCAATCTTAAGCAATTTTTTCTTCAAGCAAAGCGTTGAAATTCTTTTGTGAATTCATCAATTCTTTAACAATAGTCTCAAAATCAGAGGGCATCTTATGAAAATTTCCATAAGAGTTTTTGTAGGAATTACCATAATTATTAGAGGAATTACTAGGGAACGACCTAGAATTAAAATTTCCTCTATACGCGTTGTTACCAAAATTGTTCCTACCAACAAAATTCACATCCATAGATTCATTATTATTCTCAATCAAGGTGGAAAAAGGCATATCATTAGGATCAGAAGAAACACTTTTACTAGCAAACAATTTCATAAGTTCATCCATCTTTCCAATCAAAATATTAATCTCTTCTATCTCATGTTTTTACTAGTGGATCTTTCAGTATGCCACTGAGAATAATTAACCATAATATTATCTAGGAGTTTAGTAGCTTCTCCTAAAGTAATTTCCATAAAAGTGCCTCCCGCAGCCGAATCTAAAAGATTTCTAGAAGAAAAATTCAATCCGGCATAAAAATTCTGTATAATCATCCATAAATTCAAACCATGTGTAGGGCAATTACGTATCATTAATTTCATCCTCTCCCAAGCTTGTGCAACATGCTCATGATCAAGTTGCTTAAAATTCGTAATATCGTTTCTAAGAGAGATGATCTTAGCGGGAGGAAAATACTTAGAGATAAAAGCATCTTTGCACTTATTCTATGAATCAATACTATTTAGGCAAAGAAGAGAACCAAGTTTTAGCACGATCTGTAAGCGAAAACGAAAATAGCTTCAATTTAACAATATCATTATCCACATCTTTCTTCTTTTGCATATCACACAAATCAACGAAGTTGTTTAGATGGGTAGCGGCATCTTCACTAGGAAGACCAAAAAATTGATCTTTCATAACAAGATTCAACAAAGCGGTATTGATTTCACAAGATTCAGCATCGCTAGTAGGAGCAATCGGAGTGCTAATAAAATCATTATTGTTGGTATTGGAAAAGTCACATAATTCAGTATTATCCTGAGCCATCATGACAAACAATCAATCCAACACACAAGCACAGAAGAAGCAAGCGAAAAGAAACGAAGGGAAAAAAGGCGAACGGAAAAGAGGCGAATAAAATGGCAAGAGTGAAGTGGGGGAGAGGAAAACGAGAGGCAAATGGCAAATAATGTAATGCGAGGGATAAGCGTTTGTGATGGTTACTTGTTTTGTCTTGACTTGAGCATAAATCTCCCCGGCAACGGTGCCAGAAATCCTTCTTGCTACCTCTTGAGCATGCGTTCGTTTTCCCTTGAAGAGGAAAGGGTGATGCAACAAAGTAGCATAAGTATTTCCCTCAGTTTTTGAGAACCAAGGTGACAATCCAATAGGAGACTGCACGCCAGTCGCCTAGTACCTGCACAAACAAACAAGAACCTCGAGACCAACATGATAAAGGGGTTGTCAATCCCTTCATGGTCACTTACGAAAGTGAGATCTGATAAATATAATAAGATAAATATTTTGGTATTTTTGTTATATAGATTGAAAAGTAAAGATTGCAAAATAAAGTAAATAGTAAACTAGAATTGTAGATCGGAAACTTGTATGATGTAAATTAGACCTGGGGGCCATAGGTTTCACTAGTGGCTTCTCTCAAGATAGCATATATTATGCTGGGTGAACAAATTACTGCCGAGCAATTGATAGAAAAGCGCATAGTTATGAGAATATCTAGGCATGATCATGAACATAGGCATCACGTCTGTGTCAAGTAGACCAAAACGATTATGCATCTACTACTATCACTCCACACATCAACCGCTATCCAGCATGCATCTAGAGTATTAAGTTCATAAGAACAGAGTAACGCATTAGGCAAGATGACATGATGTAGATGGATAAACTCAAGCAATATGATATAAGCCCCATCTTTTTATCCTCTATGGCAACAATACAATACGTGTCGGTTCCCTTTCTGTCACTGGGATCGAGCACCACAAGATTGAACCCAAAGCTAAGCACTTCTCCCATTGCAAGAAAGATCAATCTAGTAGGCCAAACCAAACCGATAATTCGAAGAGACTTGCAAAGATATCAAATCATGCATATAAGAATTTAGAGAAGAATCAAATATTGTTCATAGATAATCTTGATCATAAACCCACAATTCATCGGATCTTGACAAACACACCACAAAAAGTATTACATCGAATAGATCTCCAAGAACATCAAGGAGAACTTTGTATTGATATCCAAAGAGAGAGAAAAGGCCATCTAGCTAATAACTATGGACCCGAAGGTCTATGGTAAACTACTCACACATCATCAGAGAGGCTATGGTGTTGATGTAGAATCCCTCCATGATCGAATACCCCTCAGGCAGATCGCCGGAAAAGGCCCCAAGATGGGATCTCATGGGTACAGAAGGTTGCGGCGATGGAAAAGTGGTTTCGTGGCTCCCCTGGATGTTTTCAGGGTATAAGAGTATATATAGGCAAAAGAAGTAGGTCGGTGGAGCTATGGGGGGCCCATGGGGTTGGGTAGCGCGCCTACCCCCCGGGCGTGCCTCCCTATCTCGTGGCCGCCTCGTTGCTTCCTTGACCTCCACTCCAAGTCTCCCGGATTGCCTTTGTTCCAAAAAAGATCCTCGCGAAGGTTTTGTTCCATTTGGATTCCGTTTGATATTCCTTTTCTGCGAAACACTGAAATAGGCAAAAAAACAACAATTTGCACTGGGCCTTCGGTTAATAGGTTAGTCCCAAAATAATATAGAAGTGCATAATAAAGCCCATTAAACATCCAAAACAGATTATATAATAGCACAGAACAATCAAAAATATAGATACGTTGGAGACGTATCAGGGCTCCGGCCTGTTTTGAATGCATAAGTTAGAACAAGATCTACCTTTTCTTTCAAAACAAAATAACAACACAAAAACACCAAGATTGAAGTGTGACCAACTAGGATCAGACATGGAGTTATCACCCCGAGGTCAGGCCAAGTACTCAAGAAGCACCAACAAATCAAAATCATCTTGTGTTGTCGCCATCACTTTTCGCAATCCCAATAGTTGGATGTGTAGCACAATCTTGACGTGAAATGCCACACAGTGAAGGCTATACCTGCACAATTATGCAATTGAGTCACTACAAGAGCCGGGCGACGGTTTCGAATATCAAAGGTTGACGTCACACACATGACCAAAGATTGACGAGGGAGGAAGGTGCATGGACAAAATCCAATGTGGGGCGCTCTAGCCGCCCACACCATCATCTTACATTGTCCTCCTCTCTTGTGGTGGCAGAACCAGTCGAAAAACATACTCGTCATTCTCGTGAATTTAAAGGTCCAAGACCGTCTAGCCCCTCGTGACAACAGGCCAACATCGCAGGATCACGTTGCCACCCACGCGCTTGGGTGGAGGACCGCCTCGTTGGTACGCAAGGCCATAGTTTTTGCGCACGTACCTATAGATGGGATTGTGGACACCAACGCCTCATCACTACAGACTGTCGGCCTAGATGAAAACCCCACTACCATCGATGCATGGGTATATCCTCTTCCTCAAGCCATCATGTTTAGATCTTATCTCGTTACCGGTGGCTACCAGAGTGAGACCTCCGGCCGCCACCTTCATCAACCAGTGCTAGGGCTTAGCTGGATCCCTAGTCTCTAGCAGGGCCAAGGGAAAATGAGAATGGGAAGGTTGAAGGAAATATGCCCTAGAGGCAATAATAAAGTTGTTAATTATATTTCCTTATATCATGATAAATGTTTATTATTCATGCTAGAATTGTATTAACCGGAAACTTAGTACATGTGTGAATACATAAACAAACAGAGTGTCACTAGTATGCCTCTACTTGACAAGCTCGTTGATCAAAGATGGTTAAGTTTCCTAGCCATGGACAAAGAGTTGTCATTTGATAAACGGGAGCATATCGTTAGAGAATGATGTGATTGACTTGACCCATCCATTAACTTAGCACGATGATCGTTTAGTTTGTTGCTATTACTTTCTTCATAACTTATACATGTTCTTATGACTATGAGATTATGCAACTCACGAATACCGGAGGAACACTTAGTGTTCTATCAAATGTCACAACGTAACTGGGTGACTATAAAGATGCTCCACAGGTGTCTCCAACGGTGTTTGTTGAGTTGGCATAGATCGAGATTAGGATTTGTCACTCCAAGTATCGGAGAGGTATCTCTGGGCCCTCTCGGTAATGCACCTCACTATAAGCCTTGCAAGCAATGTGACCAATGAGTTAGTTGTGGGATGATGCATTACAGAACGAGTAAAGAGACTTGCCGGTAACGATATTGAACTAGGTATTGAGATACCGACGATCGAATCTCGGGCAAGTAACATACCGATGACAAAGGGAACAATGTATATTGTTATGCGGTTTGACCGATAAAGATCTTCGTACAAAATGTAGGAACCAATATGAGCATCCAGGTTCTGCTATTGGTTATTGACCGGAGATTAGTCTCGGTCATGTCTACATAGTTCTCGAACCCATAGGGTCCGCATGCTTAACGTTCGGTGACGATCGGAATTATGAGTTTATGTGTTTTGATGTACCGAAGGTAGTTCGGAGTCCCGGATATGATCACGGACAGGACGAGGAGTCTCGGAATGGTCGAGACATAAATATCGATATATTGGAAGCCTATGTTTGGACATCGGAATGGTTCCGGGTGAGTTCGGGAATATAACAGAGTACCGAGAGGTTACCGGAACCCCCGGGAATTATATGGGCCTTATTGGGCCATAGTGGGAGAGAGGAGAAGGGAGCCTAGGAGGGGGTGCGCCCCCAAGCCCAATCTGAATTGGGTGGCCCCCCCTTTCCTTCCTCTCCTAATCCAACTAGGGAAGGGGGGTCCTACTGCCGGTGGGAGTAGGCTCCCCTTGGGCGTGCCATAGAGGGGCCGGCCCTCCCCCTCTGATACGTCTCCGTCATATCTACTTTTCCAAACACTTTTGCCCTTGTTTTGGACTCTAACTTGCATGATTTGAATGGAACTAACCCGGACTGACGCTATTTTCAGCAGAATTGCCATGGTGTTATTTTTGTGCATAAATAAAAGTTCTCGGAATGACATGAAAAATCAACGGAGAATTATTTTGGAATATATGAAAAATACTGGAAGAAGAATCCACGTCAGGGGGGCTTCCACCTGTCCACGAGGGTGGGGGTGAGCCTGCCCCCTGGGTGTGCCCACTGCCTCGTGGCCCCCCTGACTCTCCACCGACCTCAACCTTGACTCCATATATTCACTTTCATGGAGAAAAAAAGTCAGAGAGAAGGATTCATCGTGTTTTATGATACGGTTGTGACGCCCCCGATTTGATCGTACACTAATCATACACGCAAACGTGTACAACCAAGATCAGGGACTCACGGGAAGATATCACAACACAACTCTACAAATAAAATAAGTCATACAAGCATCATATTACAAGCCAGGGGCCTCGAGGGCTTGAATATAAGAGCTCGATCATAGACGAGTCAGCAGAAGCAACAATATCTGAGTACAGACATAAGTTAAACAAGTTTGCCTTAAGAAGGCTAGCACAAACTAGGATACAGATCGAAAGAGGCGCAGCCTCCTGTCTGGGATCCTCCTAAACTACTCCTGGTCGTTGTCAGCGGGCTGCACGTAGTAGTAGGCACTTCCCGAGTAGTAGTAGTTGTCATCGACAGTGGCGTCTGGCTCCTGGACTCCATCGTCTGGTCGTAGCAATCGAGTATAGAAAAGGGGGAGCAAAGCAACCGTGAGTATCATCCAAAGTACTCACAAGCAAGGAGCTACACTACATATGTATGCATTGGTATCAAATGGAAAAGGGGGTAACATATGCGGACTGAACTGGAGAATGCCGGAATATGAGGGGGATAGCTAGTCCTTTCGAAGACTATGCTTCTGGTAACCTCCATCTTGCAGCAGCAGAAGAGAGTAGATGGTAAGTTCACCAAATAACATCGCATAGCATAATCCTAACTGACGATCCTCCCCTCGTCGCCCTGTGAGAGAGCGATCACCGGTTGTATCTGGCACTTGGAAGGGTGTGTTTTATTAAGTATCCGGTTCTAGTTGTTATAAGGTCAAGGTACAACTTCAAGTCGTCCTGTTACCGAAGATCACGACTATTCGAATAGATTAACTTCCTGCAGGGGTGCACCACATTTACCAACACGCTCGATCCCCTTTCTTCGGACACACTTTTCTGGGTCATGCCCAGCCTCGGGAGATCAACACATCGCAGCCCTACCTAGGCACAACAGAGAGGTCAGCACGCCGGTCTAAATCCTATGGCGCAGGGGTCTGGGCCCATCGCCCATTACACACTTGCATGTTGCGTACGCGGACGGTGAGCAGACCTAGCAACCTCCATTACAAAGGAAGTTGCGTTACGTGGTCCAACCCGGCGCGCGCTGCTCAGTCGCTGACGTCACGAAGGCTTTGGCTGATACCACGACGTCGAGTGCCCATAACTGTTCCCGCGTAGTTGGTTAGTGCATATAGGCCAGTAGCCAGACTCAGATCAAATACCAAGATCTCGTTAAGCGTGTTATCTTGAAGTAACCGCGAACGACGACCAGGGCCAGGCCCACCTCTCACCTGGGTGGTCTCAACCTGCCCTATCGCTCCGCCACAAAGATCCACACAGAGGGCCGTCGAGAAAGTATGTCCTTCCAGCCCCCAATTCGTGAATCAACCGCGGGTACTCAACGAGCCGACCCGACTTTAGTCCCAACATATATCATGTGTAGTAAGTATAGTATAAACCCGTGATGAACACCCTAGTGATCACGACCCGATAGTATAGCACGGCAGACGGACTAGAATGTAGGGCCATTGATGATAAACTAGCATCCTATACTAAGCATTTAGGATTGCAGGTAAAGTATCAATAGTGTAGCAACAATGACAGGCTATGCAGCGGAATAGGATTAACGGAAAGCAGTAACATGCTACACTACTCTAATGCAAGCAGTAGAGAGAAGAATAGGCGATATCTGGTGATAAAGGGGGGGGGGGCTTGCCTGGTTGCTCTGGCTAGAGAGAGGGGTTGTCAACACCGTAGTCGTACTGGGTAGCAGCGGCATCGGTCTCGGTGTCTAGCGAGAGAAGAGGGGGAAGAAACAATAAATATTAAGCAAACAGATGCATAACGATGCATGACATGACAAGTATCGGTGCTAGGGGTGCCCTAACGCGGTATGAGGTGGTACCGGCGAAGGGGGGAAACATCTGGGAAAATATCCACGGTGTTTCACGTTTTTGGACAGATGAATCGGAGGGGGAAAGTTGCGAGTTTGCTATGCTAGGGATGCGTGGCAGACGAATGGGCTGCGTAACCGGATTCATCGTCATTCTGAGCAACTTTCATGTACAATGTTTTTTCATCCGAGCTACAGTTTATTTTATATTAATTTTAAAAGATTTAAACCATTTTTAGGATTTATTTAATTAATTTAATCAACATTATCTAGAACAGTGTATGATGACACAGACATGATATCAGAGTGATGTCAGCAGGTCAACTGGTCGGTTGACCAGTCAAACCAGACAGGTGGGTCCAGTGGGACCCACATGTCATTGTCAGGGGCACTAACAGGGGGTTTAGACTAACTAAAAGGGTTAATTAGCGGGTGGGGCCCAGTGGTCAGTGAGAGATTAAGTCTTTAATTAATTAGCAATTGATCTATTTATTTTTATTCGTCTATGGCGTGGGGCTCGCATGTCATAGACACAGGGGAGCCACGTCAGTGCTGACCGTGTCAATGGTTCAACAGGGCCCACCCGTCAGCGACACAAGGGGCCCACGCATCAGGCCAGCTCAGCGACGGCCGGTGACTCGTCGGAATTACGCCAGCGAGCTTGTTCGTGACGGCATGTCCTCGGGCCTCGTCGGAAAACGCCCACAAGGCACCATTTCGATCGCGTCCGGGCGCGTTAGAACGACAAGACGACGACGCGCCGGTTGGTGGTGGTCATGCGGGCTGCGGTGGTCGGAGTCGAGCAGTACGACGTCGCCGGCTGTGGGGTGTTTCGGGCGAGCATTGGCAACGGCGATGCAGCGCGCTAACGGGCAAACAGAAGGGCGGGGCGGGGCCTACGTGCGCGCGCGAGCACAACGGCACGAGCCTGGGACCAAAAGGGTCACCGAACGGCTGTCGGCGACGAGCGCGTGCGACGACGCGCTCGGGAGCTCGATGGAAATAGAGTTACGGCGAGCTAGCGAGCAAATGGAGGGGCTGGGCAGGATCTAAGGGGCGTGATGAGCGCAACCGGCGCTGGCCCGTGACCCTTTGGTCACCGGAGACCCGTCGGCGACGAGTTCCGCGGCACTGCGTTCGGGTGCTACGGCGACAGCTAGCTAGGGCGCGCGCGAGAGAGAGGAGGCAGCGAGGGCTCACCGAGTGGCACGCACGGTGGCCCGTGAACGGTTTAGTAGCAGCAGAGGCATCGACGGAGTTGATGAAGAGCGGCGGCGAAGCTCGTCGGAGCAGAGGAGGAAGACGACGGCGTCGTGGGCGTTGTGGTGGCTCCGAACTCCAACGGAGTGCACCAGTCGAAGCAGCGGACGACGACGGCCCTTGGAGAGACAGCGGGGCGGCGAGGTGGGCACGGTGGCCGTGGTCAGGCCGGAGCCATGGCGGCGGTGGCGCTCGGATGTGTGGGGAAGGAGAGGCAGCAAGGTGGATCTGAGGGGAGAGGGAGGCGCAGGGACCGAGAGGGCGAGGGGGGGATGGGATCGAGGAGGCAAGGGCGAGGCGGACTTATCCTCTCCCGGCGTCTGTGCCGGCGAGTCGGTCGGGCGGGGACGCGCCCCTGTTCCGTCCCGGGTCGGGGGAACAGGGAAGGGAGACAAGGCAGGGGGCGGCTGTTGGCAAGCTGGGCCAGGTGGGCCAGTCTGGCCTGTGAGCTGGGCCGCCTGGTCCAGTAGGGGGGCTTTTCTCTTTTTTTATTTGTCTTCTACTTTTGTATTTTCTTTTATTTTATTTCTTTTTCTATTTTAATTCATTTTAAAATACTTAGGCACTTTATAAAAATGTGTTTATTACACCATAATTACATATGCAAATTATGGCACCGCCTGAACATTTTAGTTTTAACTTTTGAAAGTTTTTATCATTTAACTTTATTTTAAATTTGAATTTGAATCGGTTTTGAACTAATGGTAGATTAACAACAGTAACCGTGGTGACGTGGCACCATTTGCGTGGAATTACTGTAGCTTGATTACCCGGGCATTACAAAACTCCTCCACTACAGGAAATCTCGTCCCGAGATTTAGGAGGTAGAAGGAAACAGTGCAGGGTATTCATCACGCAGGCAGTCCTCGCATTCCCAAGTGGCTTCATCTTCAGAATGGTGCGACCACTAGACTTTGAGGAACTTGATCGCCTTCTGACGTGTGCGGCGTTCAGCTTGGTCGAGAATGTGGACCGGATGCTCTTTGTAGGAGAGGTCCTGTTGCAATTCGAGCACTCATGATCCACTGCTCGGATTGGATCCTTGAAGCAACGGCGGAGCTGTGACACATGGAACACATCATGAACCTGAGAAAGGTTCGGCGGAAGCTACAGTTGATATGCCACTTTTCCACGCCTTTCGAGAATAGTGAATGGGCCAATATAGCGAGGAGCTAGCTTGCCCTTAATCCCGAAGCGGTGAGCACCCTTCATTGGTGTAACTCGAAGATAAGCCTTTTCGCCAGGTTGATAGACCATGTTTTTGTGATGACGTTCATGCTGACTTTTCTGACGTGACTGAGCAGTCTTGAGATTCTCGCGAATAATGCAGACTTGTTCTTCGGCCTGTTGGATAATATCCGGACTAAAGAGTGGTCGTTCCCCAGTTTCTGACCAGTTCAGAGGGGTCCGACACTTTCGTCCATATAGCACTTCGAAGGCGGACATCTTTAGACTAGCTTGATAGCTATTATTATAAGAGAACTCGGCATATGGAAGAGATTCCTCCCATTTTTTGCCGAAGGAAATTACGCAAGCTCGAAGCATGTCTTCGAGAACTTGGTTGACACGTTCAACTTGACCTTGCGACTGAGGATGAAACACAGTACTGAATGACATATGAGTTCCCATAGCTTCTTGGAAACTTGCCCAAAATCTTGAAGTAAACAAGCTGCCACGGTACGAACTGATAACCAGTGGAATACCGTGAAGTGAAACAATTCTGGACATGTAGAGAGTTGCAAGCTGACTAGCACTGATTGTTTCTTTGACCGCCAGAAAATGTGCAACTTTAGAAAGCCGGTCAATGACGACAAGAATAACATCATTACCTTTCTGCGATTTGGGAAATCTAGTGATGAAATCCATTTCAACATGGTCCCATTTCCATTCAGGAATAGAGATAGGTTGCAGAGTTCCAGCAGGCCTTTGATGCCCAGATTTGATACGACGGCAAACGTCACACTCAACAACATAACGAGCAATGTCCTACTTCATATTGGACCACCAGAATCTCTGACGGATATCCTGGTACATCACTACAAAAAAAATACACTTCCGTTATGATACGTGTTTGTCACAGTGGGTCGCGTTTTTTTGTCATGCATGTACATCCATGACGATTTTATGATAGAATCAAGATAGTCATACATGTGCTATCGTAGAAGTGTTCCATGACATTACCAAAATTATCATCACGGAAGTGTCCACTTCCATGACAATAAATCACGCGTCACAGAAGTGCTTTCGTCAAGGGTGACCAACACGTGGCATCCACGGTAACGGAACGCCGTTAAGCTATCGGGTCAGATTTTGGATCCGATAACCCGTTAACAGCCCTGACCAATGGGAAATTTCCACATGTAAAATTCTGATTGGCCGAAGGAAACACGTGTTGCCTCACCGTTGGGACAGATGTCATCCACTCATTGGACAGGAGGCTCCTATGATAGGTCACCACGTGGCACGACCCAACAGTGGCCCATTCCGGTGAAAAAGGCCGGCCCAGTAAAAATTAGCAGGACGGCCCATATAAGGCCTACTTGTGTCAGGTCCATTTAAGCCCACGGCCCATACGAGATGTGCCAATTCGGCCCGTCAATGGCTCGTTAAAGATTTGACACCATTGCAGCCCATCATCAGTTCGAGCCCGTTAACAACCCGCTATATATTTGGGCTCAATATCGGCCCGATGAGATTTCGGCCTGTTAACGGCCCATTTAATGGATGGGCCAATTTTCAGGATGTACATCTTTCGGCCTTTTAGCGACCCATTTAAATGTTGGGCTAATTTCTGGCCCGGTGTGTCTTTCAACCTGTTGACAGCCCATAAATCTGATGGGCCATTTGTAGTCGGACCTGAGTTTCGGCCTTTTAGCGGCCCATTTAAGTGTTGGGCCAATTTCTGCCCGGTGTCACTTTCAGCCTATTGACAGCCCATAAATCAGTTGGGCCCTTTGTAGTCAGACCTGAGTTTTGGCCTTTTAGCGAACCATTTAAGTGTTGGGCCAATTCCTGGCCCTGTGTGCCTTTCATCCTGTTAACAGACCATAAATGAGTTGGGCCATTTGTAGCCGGACCTTAGTTTTGGCCTTTTAATGGCCCATGCCCTTCATGGTCCAATACCAGCCCGGTTTCTCTTTCGGCCTGCTAAAGGCCCACAACACAGTTGGGCCATTTACAATACGACCTGACTTTCGGCCTCTTAGCGGCCCATGCTCTTCATGGTCCAGTACAAGCCCGCTGTCTCTTTCGGCCTGCTAAAGGCCTACAGTATAGTTGGGCCATATGTAGCCCAAACTTAGTAATGGCCTGTTAACGACCCAGGAGGTAAGAGGGCCGACCATTAACTTTCGGCCTAGTAACGTCCCATTAACTTAATGGGCCCACTAAAGTTTGTTCATTTCTTTAGGCCAAATTAGATAATTTGAGCCCATTACGTCGAGCAATTATGCACAGGACCAAAACCGATCAAGCAAAGGTACGACATACAGGGAATAACGTTGCACATCCAGCATATATTACATGAAATTACATCCACTGGGCAATAAAAGATTGATGCTAGTGCAAATAAATGAGTAGAACCTAACCATCTACAACGCCACAATCTGCAACCTCAACACAGATGACGCCCATAAGCATGTGGGCAAGTTCTTGCTGCTTTGCTACACTGTCTCTGAAAATATTGATCAGTTGTTGTGTCGCACGACTCTGCACCTCTGATTCATCCACCATTTCCATCATTGCTTCAGCCATTAATTGGTTCACAAACATACATTTATTTCGTTGCATTCGAGACAGAGGATACTGAACAGATTCATATGGCGATTTGGCAGGCTTGTATTATTGATGGTGGAGAGTGTCTCGACCACTGCATCATAACATACATTAGGACGGGAACCAAACAAATTAATCATGAGTTATTGCCATATTACCTAGCCTAGATTTACTGGAAATAAACAATGGGGTTGCCTTGCTGTTTTCAGAGTTTGTCTTCTTATCTTCAGCAGCCTGCACAAAATTAACACACTATCATTGCTATCATTAGCCAAGTCAGATAATAGGAAAGCAACATTGACACAACGAACGTTTGGGCAACTAGCCTACACCAAATTAACACAATATGGCACAGCTATCATCAGCCAGGTAAGGTAATACGAAAGCAACATTAACACAATGAATGAATGGGCAACCAGAGAAGCACTACAATTTAGTAATGTGCATGATATGAGATAGTACATTCATGCAGCTCAGTATGCAAAACTACCAGGCAGTTTTCCTTACAAAAATCAACATTGGCGCCTTTAACATTTTGCAACAACTAATTTTAGATTAGATAAAGGTTAGATTCACGCCGATTAACAAAATACATGCTGATGTAAAAATATAGTGATATACAATAGGTACTTACATCAGCATTGGAGCACAGAGAATTCCCGCAAGATATTTTCCTCGAATACGATCCCAATGGAGGAAGTCTTGTATCGTTTAACCTTATTTTCTAAAAGAGAGATGGGTAAGAAACATGTATAAAATATGATCAGAATGCTATAAAATTTCATGATGCAAGGATACGGACACGCTTCTTAGAATGGAGTTGACATTCTTTTGCTGGACTGGAGCGGACTAGTTCTTTGGCCACTGGAATCTGCTTATTATCAGTGGCAGTTGGGTTTCTCTGTACTGGAGTAGTATCTATGAAAAATGGAGTTGGTTTATTATCTCCTAGCGTTTGGATCTTTTGCAAAGACCTAGTTTGTAACCCTTCAGATTCTAACATAGCCGTCTTCCCCTTGCATGCCTTATATAGAAGAATGGTGATTCAGTTATAAAACATGCTACAACAGAGATGGAATAGGTACTGAAGAATAGAAAGGCATGACATATTGACATGTATTCCTTCCATCCGGAAATAAATGGATGGGTCTAGGCGTATTTCAGTTCTAGATACATCCAGTTTTATCCATTTCTACGACATTTAATCCAGACGGAGGGAGTATGATGTAAGATCTAGGGATACGACAGGACAACACAGTAAAAAAACACTGAAAAACCCACTGCAAAACCAAAGTATTCAAACCCACTGATATGAGATAGTACACTCATGCAGCTCAGGATGCAAAACTACCAGGCAGTTTTCCTTGCAAAAATCAACATTGTGGCCTTTAATCATACATTTTGCTACAACTAAATTTAGATCAGATAAAGGTTGGATTCATGCCGATTAACAAAATACATGCTGATGCAAAATATAGTGATATACAACAGGTACTTACATCTACATTGGAGCACAGAGAATTCCTGCAAGAATCTTTCCTCATAAACGATACCATTGCAGAAATTCTTCTATCTGTTAAGCTTATTTTCTAAAAGAGAGATGGGTAAGAAACATGTAGAAAATATGATCAGCATGTTATAAAATTTCATGATGCAAGGATATGCACACGCTTCTTAGAATTGAGTTGACATATTTTTGCTGGACTGGAGAGGACTAGTTCTTTGGCCACTGGAATCTGCTTATTATCAGTAGGAGTTGGGTTTCTCTGTGCTGGAGCAGTATCTATAAAAACTGGAGTTGGTTTATTATCTCCTGGCGTTTGGATCTTTTGCAAAGGCCTTGTTTGTAACCCTTCAGATTCTAACATAGTCGTCTTCCCCTTGCATGCCTTGTATAGAAGAATGGTGCTTTAATTATAAAACATGCGACAGCAGAGAGATGGAATAGGTACTGAAGAATAGAAAGGCATGACATATTGACATGTATTCCCTCCATCCGAAAAAATGGATGGGTCTAGGCGTATTTCAGTTCTAGATACATCCTTTTTTATCCATTTCGGCAACATGTAATCCGGACGGAGGGAGTATGGTGTAAGAGCTAGGGATACGACAGGACAACACAGCAAAAAAACACTAGTTGAATGTAAAAATGTGTGCTAGCGGAATACGTACAGAAATAACTAAGGCAACATACACGTGTATGATTGGGAAAATAAGATGGCATTGCAACAGAGCACTAGAACAACACTTCAATGTAAAAAAACATGGTATGTTAAGATGAAGTACATAGTGATGAATAACAATGCATAAGATATTCGGAAGCATGGTGTCCAAATTAAGCAGATGGCATTGCGATAGAGTAGAATGACAGTACTTGAATTTGAAAACATGTTATCATGAATGGAATAGGTACTGAAAAACAGGAAGGCATGACATATTTACATGCATGATCAGCATGCTAAGCACATGGCATTGCAACAGAGTAGATACACTCCAGGACATTATATGCATGTTGTACCCATATCACAGGCCAAGTTAGAGAAAGGACCTTGTGGGGTGAAGAGGATTCATCATCTTTCTGCAAGTCTCAGTACAAAAAAAGACACATCCATGACATTTTGGGCCGAACGAAATTTTTTTCTGTCATACATATGACACTTCTATGACGATAATTATGACAAAACCCGGTATCATGATAGATGTGGTGGGATCCTACTTCTATGACAAAAAATCATGAAAGAAAATGGGCTTTTCGTCCTGGGCGGGCCGGAGACGCAGCTGCATGACATTCTTTGGGCCGTCCATGACGAAAAAAACCGTGGTAGAAGCAAGGGGGAGGAAAATTTCGGGGAGTTCCCGGTTATGGTGGGAGGTCGGGGGCCGAGCGATGCGTGTTTCTCTCGTACACATACGCGCGTGTGTGTGAGGCGTTGGCTCTAACTGAACCCGAGCGAGGCGTTGGGCTCTAACTGAACCCGAGCGATTGCACTGCAGGCTACGCGTTACTGAACCCGAGCGATCGATCGATGGCTGTTAACTGAACCCGATCGAGCGATTCCTTTGCTAGTGCTGCTAACTGAAGCCGATCGATGGGATGAAAAGTGAGCGTTGCGGGGGGGGGGGGTTGGTTGAAGAGGGGGGGGGGGGGGGGTGGGGGGGGGGGGGGTTGGTTGAACAGTGAGCGGTGGCGTTGCCTCTGGATGAACAGGACCCCATGGTGTGGTGGAGGGCTGGATGAACAATAGACGATGGAGGGGTGCCCGTGGAGGGGTGGATGAACAGGACCCCGTGGTGTGGAGGGCTGGATGAACAGTAGACGGTGGAGGGGTGGTTGAACAGGACCCCGTGGTGTGGAGGGCTGGATGAACAGTAGACGATGGAGGGGTGCCCGTGGAGGGGTGGTTGAACAGGACCCCCATGGTGTGGAGGGCTGTATGAACAGTAGACGATGGAGGGGTGGTTGAATAGTAGCCGGTGGAGTAGTGCGCGGTGGAGGCTGGATGAATAGGAGCCCGTGGAGGCTGGATGAACAGGAGCCCGTGGAGGCTGGATGAACAGGAGCCCATGGAGGCTGGAGGAGGTCGACGGTGGAGATGAACAGTATCCCGTGGAGTCCCATTTTGCGGTACGCCACACCCCTACCGATGAACAGGACCCCCGTTTCGACCGTAGCACTCCAACACAAGTCCGTTTCCTCCGTTTTGCGGTACGCCACACCCCTTCCGATCAACAGGACCCCCGTTTCGACCATAGGAGGTCCGTTTCCTCCGTTTTGCGGTACGCCACACCCCTCCCGATCAACAGGACCCCCGTTTCGACTGTAGGAGGTCCGTTTCCTCTATTTCGCGGTACGCCACAGCCCTCCCGATGAACAGGATCCTGTTTCGAATGTGGCCGGTCGAACACAAGGCCGTTTCCTCCGTTCTGCGGTATGCCAGGCCTCGTTTCCATCGCCTGTTCCGTCCAAGCCCTCCCGATGAACACGACGCATTCCGTTGCCTCCCCATGAGCACGACGCATTCTGTTGCCTCCCCATGAACACGACGATGACGTTGTTTCTCCGTTCCGACCCAGCCATGTACACGAGCCCTCGCCGTATGTATGCGCGAGTAGGCGTTCGAGACCCCGCCCATATGTACACATATGTGGTCGTATTTTCTTTCTTGCACCCTGACCGCTGTGCGTACGTGTACATGCTACGTGCGCGCCTCTACTACGACACGTGCGCGCCTCTACATCAACCAGTATATATGTACGTACACGTTCGCGACCAGAATGACAACGCTACGTACGCTTCGACCAGGTGGGTCCCGACTGTCAGGCACTTCCTTGCGTGCGAAGATGTAGCTGGTGGGTCCCAGCAGTCAGGGGGCGAATCGTTTTGTTTTTTTGCCCGGACGCACTTCCTTGCGTGCGAATGTGTAGCTGGTGGGTCCCAGCAGTCAGGGGGGAAACATTTTTTTCACGAAACACGGTGGCCCGTCCGGTGGGTCCCCGCTGTCAGGTGGAGGAATAATTATTTTGCACGTAATAAGGAGGCACTTCCTTGCTGCGGCCGTGGACCCAGCTGTCAGCCTCTCCACATACAGTCCACGTCCGATGGAAGTCGTTCCTTGACCACGTTGACCACGCCGCGCCGAGAGCACCAGGGCGGTGGATGACGGTGAGGCCTAGGAAGGGGACGACGGGGAGCCAGGCAAGACGCGGCAGTGGAAGCCTGCGCGGAGAGGAGTACGAGGGTTCATGATACGTCTCCAACGTATCTATAATTTTTGATTGCTCCATGCTATATTATCTACTGTTTTGGACTATATTGGGCTTTATTTTCCACTTTTATATTACTTTTGGGACTAACCTATTAACCGGAGGCCCAGCCCAGAAGTGCTGTTTTTTTGCCTATTTCAGTGTTTCGGAGAAACAGAATATCAAACGGAGTCCAAACAGAATAAAATCTTCGGGAACGTGATTTTCTAACCGAACGTGATCCAGGAGACTTGGACCCTACTCTAGGGAGTCAAAGAGGAGGTCACTAGGGTGGGGGCGCCCCCCCTAGGGCACCCCCCTTGCCTCATGGGCCCCTCGGTGCTCCACCGACGTACTCCTTCCTCCTATATATACACACGTACCCCCAAACGATCAGAAGAGGAGCCAAAAACCTAATTCCACCGCCGCAACTTTCTGTATCCACGAGATCCCATCTTGGGGCCTGTTCCGGAGCTCCGCCGGAAGAGGGTCATCATCACGGAGGGCTTCTACATCATCCTAGCCCCTCCGATGAAGTGTGAGTAGTTTACCTCAGACCTTCGGGTCCATAGTTAATAGCTAGATGGCTTCTTCTCTCTCTTTGAATCTCAATACAAAGTTCTCCCCCTCTCTTGTGGAGATCTATTCGATGTAATCTTCTTTTTGTGGTGTGTTTGTTGAGACCGATGAATTGTGGGTTTATGATCAAGTCTATCTATGAATAATATTTGAATCTTCTCTGAATTCTTTTATGTATGATTGGTTATCTTTGCAAGTCTCTTCGAATTATCCGTTTGGTTTGGCCAACTAGATTGGTAGTTCTTGCCATGGGAGAAGTGCTTAGCTTTGGGTTCGATCTTGCGGTGTCCTTACCCAGTGACAGAAGGGGCAGCAAGGCACGTATTGTATCGTAGCCATCGAGGATAACAAGATGGGTTTTATTTCATATTGCATGAATTTATCTCTCTACATCATGTCATCTTGCTTAAAGCGTTACTCTGTTTTTAACTTAATACTCTAGATGCATGTTGGATAGCGGTCGATGAGTGGAGTAATAGTAGTAGATGCAGGATCGTTTCGATCTACTTGTCATGGATGTGATGCCTATATACATGATCATGCCTAGATATTCTCATAACTATGCTCAATTCTGTCAATTGCTCAACAGTAATTTGTTCACCCACCGTAGAATACTTATGCTCTTGAGAGAAGCCACTAGTGAAACCTATGGCCCCCGGGTCTATCCTCATCATATCAATCTCCATCACTTTAATCTTGCTTTGCTTTTTTTACTTTGCCTTTACTTTTTACTTTGCATCTCTATACCAAAAATATTATATCTATCAGATCTCACTCTCGTAAGTGACCGTGAAGGTATTGACAACCCCTAATTGTGTTGGTTGTGGGTAGCTATCGTTTTGTGCAGGTACGAGGGACTTGAGCATGGCCTCCTACTGGATTGATACCTTGGTTCTCAAAAACTAAGGGAAATACTTACGCTACTCTGCCGCATCATCCCTTCGTCTTCGGGGAAAACCAACACAAGCTCAAGACGTAGCAAGAAGGATTTCTGGCACCGTTGCTGGGGAGTCTACGCAAAAAGTCAACATTCCAAGTACCCATCACAATCCCTATCTCTCGCATTACATTATTTGCCATTTGCCTCTCGTTTTCCTCTCCCCACTTCACCCTTGCCGTTTTATTCGCCCTCTCTCTCTCTATCCTCCCTCTCTATTTGCCTCTTGTTTGCTCGTGTGCTAGTTTGCTCGCTTGTCGTTATGTCCGAAATTGGGGAAGTTATCGCCAATATGGGCGATAACAATATCATGGAAAATTCTGATGCTCCTGCTAAAGAACCTACCATCTTTCATGCCAAAAAAATTCCGTGTTGGTAGTGGTAATATTATTGGAAAAGGAGTTATTCAAGATTTCTTTACTTGTGCCGGTGCTTTACCTTCTATGGGTAGTTCTATCCTTCACAGAACTAGTAGTCTTGCGGACGCTATTGCCATGCTTGTAGTTGAACTTGAAAGACAATTCATGCACATGCATCCTTCCATACAAAGGATTTTTCTGGAATTTTCTAATATTGAGCATTCTTCAGTTAAGCGTGCCGCTACTATCTTTTGGCTCATGAGTTTAGATTCATAATAAGAGAAGCCAAAGAAATCTTTGCACATTATAAGGTGGACGCTTGCCATCCTCCCATAGAAGCTATCCTCTTTGATCAAGAAGAAATAATGCGTTTTCAATCTCTAGATTATGTTGCTTTCAATGAAAATCTTAGAAGAACGGTTCCTACCAATGTTTTAGTTGATAGAATTTCTGAACTTAATGATGATTTGGCTATACGAAATAAAGATCTAGGATATTCTCTTGAATATAGGCTTACAAAGTTCTATCAAAAGAATGCTTATAATGATGAATTGGTTGTGCATTACGAAGGACCAAAGGAGGAACCTATACCTCCCAAGGTTGATCTTGGGGACTTTTGTCCCGTTAAATTTAGTCCTTTTGATTACTTTTTCTTGCCTCAAAGAAACCTTGCTGCCGAACGTAGAGAATATGAAATGAGTTTTAATAATCTATCTTACTATTATGGCAATACTTAGATCTATCCTCGCTTTTATGCCTAGCTAGGGGAGTTAAACGATAGCGCTTGTTGGGAGGCAACCCAATTTTATTTTTATTCCTTGCTTTTTGCTCCTATTTAGTAATAAATAAATTATTTAGCCTCTGTTTTGGTTGTGTTTTTTGTGTTTAATTAGTGTTTGTGCCAAGTAGAACCATTGGGAAGACTTGGGGAAAGTCTTGTTGAACTTGCTGTAAAAAACAGAAACTTTAGCGCTCACGAGAACTGCTTTCATTTTTATTTGGAGAGTGCTATTTAGTTAATTATTTTTGCATATGATTAATAGATAAATTACTCAAGTCCAGAAATTTATTTTAGAATTTTTTGGGTTCCATATCTTGCGCTAGCTACAGATTACTACAGACTGTTCTGTTTTTGACAGATTCTGTTTTTCGTGTGTTGTTTGCTTATTTTGATGAATCTATGGCTAGTAAAATAGTTTATAATCCATAGAGAAGTTGGAATACAGTAGGTTTAACACAAATATAAATAAATAATGAGTTCATTATAGTACCTTGAAGTGGTCTTTTGTTTTCTTTCGCTAACGGAGCTCACGAGTTTTCTATTTTGAGTTTTGTGATGTGAAGTTTTCAAGTTTTGGGTGAATTCTTTTGATGGATCATGGAACAAGGAGTGGCAAGAGCCTAAGCTTAGGGATGCCCATGGAACCCCCAAGATAATCCAAGGACACCAAAAAGTCA